>NC_143158.1:16478429-16685841 GCF_041381405.1 Jatropha curcas | reverse complement strand
GCGCGAGCGACACTTCGCGAGTGCGAACCTTCACTGCGCGAGCGCGAGAAGCGCAAAGGAGAGGCAGTGAGTTAGGCAGCGCAAATCGCGAGCGCGATTCCAACATGCGCGAGCGCGAGCGACACTCGCGAGCGCGAACCTTCACTGCTCGAGCGCGAGAAGCGCAAAGGAGATGCAGTGAGCTTGCACGGTGACGCGGAACCCAATGGAAATAAATTTCATGAACTCAATGACAAGTTTTGGAATAGATCAAAGATCTAGAATAAATTCCCCTCTATGGCACCCAAAGCTTAAAGAAGCAAGAACACTAATAATAGAGTAAAAGAATAAGATAAACGCCACAAAGAATTGATAAGTTTACCTTGATTCTTGATGCAATTAGAAGAATGCAATCTCACACTCTCTAAAAACATGAACACGCCTAAGCATGAAGAAATAGTCTTTAATTCATTAATTGTTGATTCTTGAAAATTACAAAATAACAAGCTATTTATACTAATCTAAGAGGTCCAGATCCTTAGAGGATTTAGAGTTAGCTAAGGAGTAGGATTTAGCAAATCTAAACCAACTAAGGAGTTGACTAACAAAATCATAACAACTTAAGGATTTGGATATCTATTCCAAATCTACTAAAGATTAACTAAATCTAAACAAAATAAGGCTAATTAATCAAGGGTGGCCGAAATATTGGAGGCCCAACCCATTAACAAAGCAAAAAAACACAAAATAAGCTAACTAGCTTCCTTCGCGAGCGCGAGCTTCACATACGCGAGCGCGACCACACCTCGCGAGCGCGATTCTACCGTGCGCGAGCGCGAGAAGCGCAAAGGAGAGGCAGAGAGTTAGGCAGCGCAAGTCGCGAGCGCGATTCCAACACGCGCGAGCGCGAGCGCGAGCGACACTTCGCGAGCGCGAACCTTCACTGCGCGAGCGCGAGAAGCGCAAAGGAGAGGCAGAGAGTTAGGCAGCGCAAATCGCGAGCGCGATTCCAACATGCGCGAGCGCGAGCGACACTCGCGAGCGCGAACCTTCACTGCGCGAGCGCGAGAAGCGCAAAGGAGAGGCAGAGAGTTAGGCAGCGCAAATCGCGAGCGCGATTCCAACATGCGCGAGCGCGAGCGACACTCGCGAGCGCGAACTGATACGGAATCGATACCACTCAACCATAAAGTTCAAGGAAGCATGGGGAACACCTAAGTTTCTCACATTATTGAAAGCACATGTTGAGTTGGACACGTCTGCCTCTCGCGAGGGACACACATACATGCGCGCACGCCCGTGCCAATCAGCACGCCCCAGGCCGTGCACTTCTCTGCCTCTCGCGAGGAACACTCATACATGCGCGCACGCCCGTGCACCTTGGCACGCCCTGGACCGTGCAACTGTCTGCCTCTCATTAGTTAGTTAGCTTATTTTGTGTTTTTGCAATGCTAATGGGTTGGGCCTCCAATATTTCGTCCACCCTTGAATAATTAGCCTTATTTTGATTAGATTTAGTCAATCTTTAGTGGATTTGGATTAGATCTCCAAATCCTTAAGTTGTTATGATTTTATTAGTCTTATCCTTAGTTGGTTTAGATTTGCTAAATCCTACTCCTTAGCTAACTCTAAATCCTTTAAGGATCTGGACCTCTTAGATTAGTATAAATAGCTTGTTATTTTGTAATTATTCATCAATTATTCAATGAATTAAAGACTACTTCTTCATGCTTAGGCGTGTTCATGTTTTTAGAGAGTGTGAGATTGCATTCTTCTAATTGCATCAAGAATCAAGGTAAACTTATCAATTCTTTGTGGCGTTTATCTTATTCTTTTACTCTATTATTGGTGTTCTTGCTTCTTTAAGCTTTGGGTGCCATAGAGGGGAGTTTATTCTAGATCTTTGATCTCTTCCAAAACTTGTCATTGAGTTCATGAAATTTATTTTCATTGGGTTCCGCGTCACGAACCTTCACTGCGCGAGCGCGAGAAGCGCAAAGGAGAGGCAGTGAGTGTCTAGGCATGCCATAGGCTGGAAATTCAGGTTCCAACTCCACATGTGCTTCCATCAATGTGAGAAACTTAGGTGTTCCCCATGCTTCCTCGAGCTCTATGTTTGAGTGGTAGCCATTCCATATCATACCCCTTTTCCTCGAAAAGATTCGTCCTCGAATCTTAGTTAGAAGTTGAGGTATCCATGCTCCTTTGTTCCTTTGATCTCCATGGATGAGTGTTGGCGGATTCATATCATTCCCCTTTTCCTCAAAAGTGTTCGTCCTCGAATCTGCAGCCATGTTAAAAGGAAACAAATTACTAATATTGAAAGTAATGGTAACACCATACTCACCTGGTAAGCCTGTCTTGTAGGTGTTGTCATCAATGTGCTCCACAACTTGGAATGGTTCACCTCCACGTTCATCAAACTTAATCTTTCTTTGGTTGGGAAACTTTTCCTTGTGAAAATGTACCCAAACCCAATCACCTGGTTTAAACACAACATGTCTTCTTCTCTTGTTGGCATGGTTGGTATAGCCTTTGTTCTTTATGTTCATATGAACCCTAGCCTTAGCATGCATCTCCTTCACCAATGTAGGCTTTTCTTCACTTTTAGGAAATCCCTGCAACAAAGAAACAGAACTAGAAGGTAGAGGAGAAGTGTTAATGTTGGTCAAACTATGCAAAAACTCCTTAAACCGAATCATCAAGACTGGTCTACCCTCTCTCACACTGTTTTGGATCTCTCTCTTTTTCACATACACAATTTGTTTCTTTTTTTCACTCACAATTGGGCCATTTATTTGTTTTGTATCTTTTGTGGCCTCTTTCCCTTCCTCCTTACTCTTTTCACTCTTTTGTTCTTTCAATCTTGAAGTTTCACTCTCTAATGGGCTATTAATTTGTTTTGTTTGCCCTGTGGCTTCTTCCTCCTTCTTTTCTTCATTCTTTTCTGGTTCTTTTGAACTTGAAGCCTCACTCTCATCTTCTCTCAAAGTTGAGGTCACTATCTCAGGTAGCTTCTCTTGGTCATCACATACTTCGAATTCTTGCAAAGGATCAACAAACACATTTGGCAAAGATGGATTAGGATCATCGATGGTCAAACAAACTTCTTTGCACAAAGGTACAATTAGAGGTTGAATTTGTTTTTCCTTTCCTTTTCCCTCTTTCTTTTTAATTTTACTTATCATGTTTTCACTCATTTTACTTTTACACTCCTTTTCTTTATTGACAGCTACAAAACTCATCTTTTTCTTTTCACATTGGTCTTCATACACTTCCTTTGAGGAACATGATCTTGGACTGGTCATCCATTCATCCTTTGTGAATGAATATCTATCTATGTTCTTCCTTCCTTGCTCCCTTTCTAATTCATTGTTCAAATTCCTAAAGTAATGATTAGGATTATCGACCTCTTCATCTTTAGTTGTTTGAAATCTGGTTAGTGTAGTACTAGGACGAGCTCTTGTTGTATTAGAGCGTTGGGCAGCTTTAATCTCCTTCAAACCCTTTCTCATATCTTGGAAGAAACTGTTGAAGCTTTTAAACTGTTCTTGGATTGATTCCATTACAAGTTTTAATTGGAAATCATCTATTTGACTTTCATCCTCTCTATTATCTGTACTCATGGTTAGTATTCAAAGAGAAAACACAAAAGAATTTGGTAAATCACTCCCTCACGTGTTTACACTCTTGAATCACTCCTTGCAATTCTTCCAATTGAACTTCAGAATCTTAGTTCAACCAACCAACTCAAAGATCACGTTTAGAATCAAGGAATAAAACTTAACAATGAAAAGCAAGCACAAAATCTAGAAAGAAGACTCAAAACGATATGGACAGTAGCACAAGAACATAAACAATGCACTACTTTTAATGATCAACTAGAGTGTAGTAAACAAGCAAACACACCCTAACAATGTAATGGAAGCAATAGAAAGTTCACACAAAAACAAGAAACTAGAATTTAAAAGACAATTTTAGGATATAATGTATGAATTTAGCTTACTACAAAGCAAACCAAATATGGACCTAATTAATTCTACCCAAAACAAAGCAAGCAAACAAAGAAAAATCAAAAGAACACAATTTTAAGATAGGGCTAGAACAGAGCACGGGCGTGTGTAATTAGGCCTAGTCCAACAAGTGGTAGGCAAGATCTAGCACGGGTGTGCTTGAGGTGTAGCACGGGCGTGCTGCCTTGTTCCCTTTTTAATGCAACCCAATTTAAGTAGGATTCTTAGATTTGACAAGGATTGTAGTAGATTTTCTCAATCTCAAAGATATGGTCAACTAATCTTTGTTATCTTATCCACAAGTAGTTAAGATTGGATTTTATCACAAGATTATGGTGGATAAACTAAATCCCACAAAATATGGTCAAATCCCTTAGGATTAGGCACAATCCCACTAGATATGGTCAAATCTCTTAAGGATTAGGAATAATCCCACAAATTATGGCAAAATCCCACAAAATAAGGTAAAATCCCTTTGAATTAGGATCAAATCTCTTGGTTGCAGGAACAAAATCAAGATCCACACAAGCAATTTCAATGGTGGACGAAATTTTCTTTCTATACTTTTTTTTTTTTTTTTTTTTTAGCAACAAGATCTAAGATCTAAACTTCCAGAATTGAAACAAGCACGAAATTACTAAATTAAATTGAAGCAAAAACGAATTGAAACAATCAAACAAGAAAACAAACACAAAAGAAATAAGATGAAGAAGAAAAAAAACACAAGAACAATAAGAATAAGAAAACAAATAAACACAGATCCTAGAGCTAAGATAAATAAGAATTTACCTTAATCTTTAGCTCTGATACCAAACTGACGCGGAACCCAATGAAAATAAATTTCATGAACTCAATGACAAGTTTTGGAATAGATCAAAGATCTAGAATAAATTCCCCTCTATGGCACCCAAAGCTTAAAGAAGCAAGAACACCAATAATAGAGTAAAAGAATAAGATAAACGCCACAAAGAATTGATAAGTTTACCTTGATTCTTGATGCAATTAGAAGAATGCAATCTCACACTCTCTAAAAACATGAACACGCCTAAGCATGAAGAAATAGTCTTTAATTCATTAATTGTTGATTCTTGAAAATTACAAAATAACAAGCTATTTATACTAATCTAAGAGGTCCAGATCCTTAGAGGATTTAGAGTTAGCTAAGGAGTAGGATTTAGCAAATCTAAACCAACTAAGGAGTTGACTAACAAAATCATAACAACTTAAGGATTTGGATATCTATTCCAAATCTACTAAAGATTGACTAAATCTAAACAAAATAAGGCTAATTAATCAAGGGTGGCCGAAATATTGGAGGCCCAACCCATTAACAAAGCAAAAAAACACAAAATAAGCTAACTAGCTTCCTTCGCGAGCGCGAGCTTCACATACGTGAGCGCGACCACACCTCGCGAGCGCGATTCTACCGTGCGCGAGCGCGAGAAGCGCAAAGGAGAGGCAGAGAGTTAGGCAGCGCAAGTCGCGAGCGCGATTCCAACACGCGCGAGCTCGAGCGCGAGCGACACTTCGCGAGCGCGAACCTTCACTGCGCGAGCGCGAGAAGCGCAAAGGAGAGGCAGAGAGTTAGGCAGCACAAATCGCGAGCGCGATTCCAACATGCGCGAGCGCGAGCGACACTCGCGAGCGCGAACCTTCACTGCGCGAGCGCGAGAAGCGCAAAGGAGAGGCAGAGAGTTAGGCAGCGCAAATCGCGAGCGCGATTCCAACATGCGCGAGCGCGAGCGACACTCGCGAGCGCGAACCTTCACTGCGCGAGCGCGAGAAGCGCAAAGGAGAGGCAGTGAGTGTCTAGGCATGCCATAGGCTGGAAATTCAAGTTCCAACTCCACATGTGCTTCCATCAATGTGAGAAACTTAGGTGTTCCCCATGCTTCCTCGAGCTCTATGTTTGAGTGGTAGCCATTCCGTATCACACGGCCTGGGGTGTGCCACCTTGCATGGGCATGCTATCCAAACATGGTTCCCACTCAACTTGTGCTTCTATTAATGTGAGAAACTTAGGTGTTCCTTCAAGTTCTTCATAGCACTTGTTGAAAGCAAGGTCATGGAGCTCTTGTGTGATTTGTTCTTGAATATATAAGGACATGGTTGCTCCATACTTCTTTGCACGGCTCCTTGTAATTGGTCCATTAGGAAGTGCTAATGGATTGCCATTGTTGTGGTCCTTGTTTCCTTGAGCTCCATAGGTGGTTGGTGGTAGTGGATTCGTATCACCCATCATCTTTAATAATCATAACCCTTTTATTAGGACATTGAGATGCATAATGCCCTTCCCCAAACATTTAAAGCATTTAATTTCTCTAGAAGGGGTTGTAGAGTTAGAAGTACCTTTGTTGCTTTTAAATGGAGTTTGGACAGTTTCTTTACCCTTTGAAGTTGAATCTGTCCTTTGAGAACTTGAGCCTCTAAATTCTTTCTTCTCACCTTCTTTAGGCCATTTAGATCCCCATGTGTTGTTGGAATACTTGTTGGTGTTGGATCTCCCCTTTTTCTATCTTTCAAGTTTCATGGCCATATCTACCATCTCCTCTGAGCTTTCATACCTATACATCTCTAAAGCATCAGCAATGTCTTTATTGAGACCTCCAAGGAATCGTGACATGGTGATTTGCTCGTCCTCCTCAATCTTGGCTCTAGCCATGCAAATCTCCATCTCCTTGTAGTATTCTTCAACATTTCTTCCTCCTTGCACCATCCTTGCTAATTTATTGTGTAAATCCCTAAAGTAGTGAGTAGGGACAAATTTTTGGTGCATCAATTCTTTCATAATCTCCCATGGTGGTACAGGTCGCAATCCCTTTCTTCTTCTTTTCAATAGTAATTGTTCCCACCAAAACATGGCATAACCTTTGAATTCAACAGCAGCAAGATGGGATTTCTTTTCTTGAGAATAGTTATGGCATTCAAAAATTTGTTCTACTTTTCTCTCCCATTCAAGATATTCTTCAGCATTGTTATTGCCTTTGAATTCTGGAATCCTCATTTTAATTGATCCCAAGTCCCCATCAAGTTTATTAGGATTGGTCTCTTCACTCTCTTCAACATCATGGTCTTGAAATCTGGTTTGTGGACGAGTTCTAGTTGTATTAGAGCTTTGTGAAGCTTTTATCTCTTGCAACTCCTCCCTCATGTCTTGGACAAGATTATTGAAGGTTCTAAACTGTCCTTGAATTTCTTCCATGAAGAGTTTTAATTGAGGATCTTTAATTGGAATTCCATCATTACCATCACCAGATTTGCCTGTACTCATGGTTAGTTTTCAAAAGAAAACACAAGAAGATTTGAATTAATGGTAAATGACTCCCTCATGTGTTTACACTCTTTAATCACTCCTTGCAATTCTTCCAATTGAACTTCAGAATCTTAGTTCAACCAATCAACTCAAACGCACATTTAGAATCAAGGAATAAAACTTAACAATGAAAAGCAAGCACAAATTCTAGAAAGAAGACTCAAAATGATATGGACAGTAGCACAAGAACATAAACAATGCACTACTTTAATGATCAATTAGAGTGTAGTGAACAAGCAAACACACCCTAACAATGTAATAGAAGCAATAGAAAGCTCACACAAAAAAAAAAAAAAAAAAAAAACAAAGAAACAAGAATTTAAAAGACAATTTCAGGATATAATGTATGAATTCAGCTTACTACAAAGCAAACCAAATATGGACCTAATTAATTCTACCCAAAACAAAGCAAGCAATCAAAGAAAACAAAAGAAAACAATTTGTTTAATAGGGTCAGAACCGAGCATGGGCGTGCTAGATGGAGCACGGGCGTGCGTTTAAGTCCTAGTCCAACAAGTGGAACTCAGAAAAGTGCACGGTTGTGCTTGAGGTGAAGCACGGGCATGCTGCCTTGTGTCCCTTTTCAATGCAACCCAATTTAAGTAGGATTCTTAGATTTGACAAGGATTGTAGTAGATTTTGCTCAATCTCAAAAGATATGGTCAACTAATTTTTTGTTATCTTATCCACAAGTAGTTAAGATTGGATTTATCACAAGATTATAGTGGATAACTAAATCCCATAAAATATGGTCAAATCCCTTTAGGATTAGGAACAATCCCACAAAATATGGTCAAATCTTCTAAGGATTAGGAATAATCCCACAAAATATGGTCAAATTCCACAAAATAAGGTAAAATCCCTTTGAATTAGGATCAAATCCCTTGGATTCAGGAACAAAACAATATCCACACAAGCAATTTTAATGGTGGACGAAATTTTCTTTCTATACTCTTATTTTATTTTATTTATTTATTTTTTTTTAGTCAACAAGATCTAAGATCTAAACTTCCAGAATTGAAACAAGCACGAAATTACTAGCTTAATTGAAGCAAAAACGAATTGAAACTAAACAAAAGAAAACAAACACAAAAGAAACAAGATGAAGAAGAAAACAAACACAAGAACAATAAGAATAAGAAAACAAATAAACACAAACCCTAGAGCTAAGATAAATAAGAATTTACCTTAATCTTTGGCTCTGATACCAAACTGACGCGGAACCCAATGAAAATAAATTTCATGAACTCAATGACAAGTTTTGGAAAAGATCCAAGATCAAACTAAACCCCTCTCTATGACACCCAAAGCTTAAAGAAGTAAGAACACCAATAATAGAGAAAAAGAATAAGATAAACGCCACAAAGAATTGATAAGTTTACCTTGATTCTTGATGCAATTAGAAGAATGCAATCTCACACTCTCTCTAAAGCCAACACGCCAAAGCATGAAGAAATAGTCTTTAATTCATTGAAAAATTGATCAATAATTACAAAATAACAAGCTATTTATACTAATCTAAGAGGTCCAGTGACGCGGAACCCAATGAAAATAAATTTCATGAACTCAATGACAAGTTTTGGAATAGATCAAAGATCTAGAATAAATTCCCCTCTATGGCACCCAAAGCTTAAAGAAGCAAGAACACCAATAATAGAGTAAAAGAATAAGATAAACGCCACAAAGAATTGATAAGTTTACCTTGATTCTTGATGCAATTAGAAGAATGCAATCTCACACTCTCTAAAAACATGAACACGCCTAAGCATGAAGAAATAGTCTTTAATTCATTAAATGTTGATTATTGAAAATTACAAAATAACAAGCTATTTATACTAATCTAAGAAGTCCAGATCCTTAGAGGATTTAGAGTTAGTTAAGGAGTAGGATTTAGCAAATCTAAACCAACTAAGGAGTTGACAAAAAAATCATAATAACTTAAGGATTTGGATATCTATTCCAAATCTACTAAAGATTGACTAAATCTAAACAAAATAAGGCTAATTAATTAAGGGTGGCCGAAATATTGGAGGCCCAACCCATTAACAAAGCAAAAAAACACAAAATAAGCTAACTAGCTTCCTTCGCGAGCGCGAGCTTCACATACGCGAGCGCGACCACACCTCGCGAGCGCGATTCTACCGTGCGCGAGCGCGAGAAGCGCAAAGGAGAGGCAGAGAGTTAGGCAGCGCAAGTCGCGAGCGCGATTCCAACATGCGCGAGCGCGAACCTTCACTGCGCGAGCGCGAGAAGCGCAAAGGAGAGGCAGTGAGTTAGGCAGCGCAAATCGCGAGCACGATTCCAACATGCGCGAGCGCGAGCGACACTCGCGAGCGCGAACCTTCACTGCGCGAGCGCGAGAAGCGCAAAGGAGATGCAGTGAGCTTGCACGGCCTGGGGTGTGCCACCTTGCATGGGCGTGCTATCCAAACATGGTTCCCACTCAACTTGTGCTTCTATTAATGTGAGAAACTTAGGTGTTCCTTCAAGTTCTTCATAGCACTTGTTGAAAGCAAGGTCATGGAGCTCTTGTGTGATTTGTTCTTGAATATATAAAGACATGGTTGCTCCATACTTCTTTGCACGGCTCCTTGTAATTGGTCCATTAAGAAGTGCTAATGGATTGCCATTGTTGTGGTCCTTGTTTCCTTGAGCTCCATAGGTGGTTGGTGGTAGTGGATCCGTATCATCCCCCCCTTCTTTAAAAAGATTTGTCCTCAAATCTGCATCCATGTCAAAGGGAGACAAATTACTAATATTAAAAGTTGCAGAAACACCATACTCACCTGGTAAGTCTATTTTGTAGGCATTGTCATTGATGCGTTCTAAGACTTGGAATGGCCCATCTCCACGTGCATCTAGCTTATTCTTCCTTTGGTTGGGAAATCTTTCCTTGCGAAAGTGTACCCAAACCCAATCACCTGGCATAAGTACTAACTTCTTCCTGCCCTTGTTGGCTTGATTAGCATATTGCTTGTTCCTTTTTTCTATGTTGGCTCTAGCCTTCTCATGTAAAGACTTCACCAATTCTGCCTTTTTCTCACCATCTAGATTAGAAAGTTCATTCAAAGGTAAAGGAACAAGATCTAATACAGTTAGTGGATTAAAGCCATAAACAAGTTCAAATGGGCTAAAACCTGAGGTAGAATGTATGCTACGATTATATGCAAACTCAATGAATGGCAAACAATCTTCCCAAGTTTTCAAGTTCTTACCCACAATAGCACGAAGCAATGTTCCTAAAGTTCTATTCACAACTTCAGTTTGTCCATCTGTTTGTGGATGACAAGTTGTAGAATAAAGTAATTTAGTTCCAAGTTTACCCCACAAAACTCTCCAAAAGTGTGAAAGGAACTTTGCATCCCTATCAGAAACTATAGTCCTTGGTACCCCATGCAATCTTACCACTTCTTTAAAGAATAATTCAGCAACATTATTGGCATCATCAGTTTTATGACAGGGAATAAAATGAGCCATGATATGGATCCATTGGTGCTTCCTAGTGGGCTTGGATGTGTTCTTATCCTTTGTTGCTTGTTTTGGTCTAATTAATATGTAAGGGATATGGGCTCATAGTGTTTATTTAAGTTGTTTTGGGTTGGTTTTATGATGCATGCAATCTGCCCAATATCTAGTTGTTTGTTTTGGGCTGGAAATGACTTTATTTTGTGTTTTAGAGTTAAGCCCATGTGTTTTGGCCCTAGGGCAGCCTAGTTAGATGCTCTTCTTTAGGGTTATGTTTGTTTAAGGCATATAAATAGCCTCCTTAAGATGTAAAACGGGATTTTTGGCATAATTTGAATCAAAGGCAGAATTGCTCATGCTCTTGCATGTTCTTCTTAATTAGAGTGATTGTGAGAATTTGCTATCCTCTAATTGCATCAAGAATTAAGGTAAACTTATCAATTCATTTGTGGCGTTTATCTTGTTCTTTGCTCGATTATTGGTGTTACCGTTTCATTATAAACGTGGGGTGCCATAGAGCGTTTTAATCTCGATTATTGGTGTTTCCGTTTCATTATAAACGTGGGGTGCCATAGAGGCAAACTTACATCTCATTCCTTTGATTCCCGATCCCGGTTCCTTATCATTTGGTATCAGAGCCAAATCAAAGTTTTGGGGTAAGTTCTGTTATCTTAGTTAGGACTTTTAGTTTTCTTGTTGTTGGATTCATTATTATTTATCTTCGTGTTACATTATCTCTTTAGATCTTATTGGATCTAGACATTATCTTTTTAGATCTTGTTGGATCTAAACATTTTCTCTTTAGATCTTGTTGAAACATTTTTTGTTAGATCTTCTTGAATCTAGTTTTCTCTTTGAATCTTCTTGTTGTTTGCTTTTTTCTTGATAATAATAATAAAAAAAAAAAACAAAAGGGAAATCTGGACATTGCAACCTTAGATCTTACTAATTAGATCATAAAAAAAAAAGAAAAGAAAGTCATTGTTAAAGAGAGATAAGTCAAATTGTTGTTAAGGTCATTACCTACTTAAGTTGAATTGGTAGACAAAAAAAAAATTGTTGGACAACCTACATACTAAGTCAATATCTACCTAGATTGAAATTGGAAGACACAATTGCTGGACAACCTAAAGGAATTTTGACTTGATTTGGGAATTTATTGATAGTTTATCTTACATTCAATTGAAGGATATCATATTTTGACTTGATTTGGGATCTTGAAAAAAAACACAAAAGTCATTGTTGGACAACCTAAATATTAAGTCATTACCTACCTAAATTGAAATTGGGAGACACAAACCATCCACTTACACCTTGCTAAGGCCTTACCCTACCTAAATTGGGTCACATTTATGGGGTAAGTGAGGATACAAGTCAAGCACGCCTGCTACAGTAACTTGCTACAGGAACTCAGAAGCATTCGTGCTACAGTACCTTAAAAAAAAAAAAAATTTTTTTTGGGTTTTCTTTGTTTGCTTGCATTGTTTGGGTAGAAGTAAATTAGGTCCATATTTGGTTTGCTTGAAGTGAACTATATTCATACATTATATCCAGAATTTGTCTTTTAAATTCTAGTTTTTTTATTCTTGTTTTGAGCTTTCTTTTGCCTCTATTACATTATTAGGGTGTATTTGTTTGTTCACTACACTCTAAATTAATATAATTAAGTAGTACATCATCTTGTCCTTGTACTACCATCCATTATCGTTTTGAGTCTTCTTTCTAGAGTTTGTGCTTACTTTTATTGTAAGATTTATTTCCTTGATTCTAAAACGTGCTTTCGAATTGGTTGGTTAATCTACGATTCCAAAGTACAATTGGAGGAATTTGCATGGAGTGATTAAAGAGTGTAAACACGTGAGGGAGTGCTTTATCACTGACTCAAATGTTTTTGTGATTTCTATTTTGAACACTAACCATGAGTGCAGGCACATTTGGAGATAATAGTGGGGAGGGAAGTCAAATGGAGGATCCCCAGTTGAAACTTGTAATGGAGTCAATCCTAGGACAGTTTAGAACTTTCAACAATTCTGTCCAAGATATGAGAAAGGAGTTGCAGGGGTTTAAAGCTGCCCAATGCTCTAATACAAGAAGAGTTCGACCTAGTGGTACACCAACTAGATTTCAAACTCATGAAGAGAAGAAGGTCGATAATCCTGATCGTTACTTTAAGGATTTGAATAATGAGTTAGGAAGGGTGCAGGGAAGGAAGAATGTGGATTACCTCAATAGATATTCATCCACAGAGGAAGAGCAGAAGACCATTCTAACACCAGTTTGGTCAAAGGAAGTATTTGTAAATCAATGTAAAAATAAAAGTATGAGATTTGAGGTTGTAAAGAAAGAAAAGGAGAGTGAAAATACACAGAGTGCATTTAAAAAGAAAGAGGGACAAGACAAAGAAAAGAATGTGAGTTTGATAGCTAGGACAAGTGAGGATAAACATGCTTTGTACAACAATCTGCCTATACTTGTACCTTTGTGCAAGGGAGCTTATTTGGCCACTAATGATCTTAACCCATCCTTGCCAAGTGTGTTTGTTGATCTTTTGCAGGACTTTGAACATGTGGTTCCAGAAGAGATTGCCCAATCTTCATGTGAGGGTGAAAAGGTGGTTCTTGCACCATTGACACCTCAAGAAGTGAATATTGATCAGAAAAAGTTGCTTGAGAGAGAGAAAGAGGAGTTCACTGATGTCTTTCTTGAAGAGTTTCCTAGTGGATTACCACCTTTGAGAGGGATAGAACATCAAATCGATTTCATTCTTGGCTCCACCATTCCAAATCAACCAGTCAATAGAAGCAATCCAATGGAGACAAAGGTGTTGCAAAGGCATATTCAGGTTGTAGCAAACAATGGAGTTCACTACGGTCTAAAAAGGAGAAGAAGAGTAAAGAAAAGGGCATGGATTCTAAGGAGAAGTGGACTGATCCTAGCAAGCAAAAGGATACCTCAACTTTTAACTAAAATTCGAGGACGAATCTTTTTGAGGAAAGGGGGAATGATATGGATCCATTGGTGCTTCCTAGTGGGCTTGGATGTGTTCTTATCCTTTGTTGCTTGTTTTGGTCTAATTAATATGTAAGGGATATGGGCTCATAGTGTTTATTTAAGTTGTTTTGGGTTGGTTTTATGATGCATGCAATCTGCCCAATATCTAGTTGTTTGTTTTGGGCTGGAAATGACTTTATTTTGTGTTTTAGAGTTAAGCCCATGTGTTTTGGCCCTAGGGCAGCCTAGTTAGATGCTCTTCTTTAGGGTTATGTTTGTTTAAGGCATATAAATAGCCTCCTTAAGATGTAAAACGGGATTTTTGGCATAATTTGAATCAAAGGCAGAATTGCTCATGCTCTTGCATGTTCTTCTTAATTAGAGTGATTGTGAGAATTTGCTATCCTCTAATTGCATCAAGAATTAAGGTAAACTTATCAATTCATTTGTGGCGTTTATCTTGTTCTTTGCTCGATTATTGGTGTTACCGTTTCATTATAAACGTGGGGTGCCATAGAGCATTTTAATCTCGATTATTGGTGTTTCCGTTTCATTATAAACGTGGGGTGCCATAGAGGCAAACTTACATCTCATTCCTTTGATTCCCGATCCCGGTTCCTTATCAAGCCATCTTGCTAAATCTATCAACAACAACAAATATGCTATCTTTACCACGTTTAGTCCTAGGTAATCCAAGTACAAAGTCCATAGATATATCAATCCAAGGAGAACTAGGAACAGGTAAAGGCATGTATAATCCATGAGGCATAGACTTAGATTTGGCCTGTTTACAAGTAATACAAGAGTTACAAACCCTTTCTACATCTTTAATCATATGAGGCCAATAAAAGTGTTCATTCAACATATCATAAGTCTTATGCACCCCAAAGTGTCCCATCAATCCCCCACTATGAGATTCAATCACAAGCAATTCACGCATAGAACATTTTGGCACACAAAGTTTGTTGTTCTTAAACAAATATCCATCATGTCTATAGAACTTATCAAATGCTCCATGCTCACATGCTACATATATGTTGCCAAAATCAGAATCATTCACATACAAGTCTTTAACATACTCAAATCCAAGCAATTTAGAGCTAAGAGCAGTAATTAGAGTATATCTTCTTGATAATGCATCAGCAACAACATTGTCTTTTCCATGCTTGTATTTAATCACATATGGAAATTGTTCAATAAATTCAACCCACTTACCATGTCTTTTATTGAGCTTACCTTGACCCTTCAAGTGTTTTAGGGCCTCATGGTCAGTATGGATGACAAACTCTTTAGGTAATAAGTAGTGTTGCCAAACATGTAAAGTTCTTACCAAGGCATAAAGCTCTTTGTCATAGGTTGAATAGTTGAGTTGTGCTCCATTCAACTTTTCACTAAAGTAGGCAATTGGCTTCTTTTCTTGCATTAGGACAGCCCCAATTCCCACTCCAGAAGCATCACACTCAATCTCAAAAGTATTATCAAAATTAGGCAAAGAAAGTATAGGTGTAGAAGTTAACTTCCCTTTTAGTGTTTCGAATGCCCTTTGTTGTTCTTCTCCCCACTTAAACCCAACTTCCTTTTTGATAATTTCTGTTAGTGGTGCTGCAATTGAAGAGAAATCTTTAACAAACCTTCTATAGAAGCTTGCCAACCCATGAAAACTCCTAACTTCAGAAACTGATTTGGGAGTTGGCCATTCTTTGATAGCTTTTACTTTCTCCTCATCTACTTCAATACCCTGTGCACTCACAATAAAACCAAGAAATACAAGTCTATCTATACAAAATGTGCATTTGTTAAGTTTAGCATACAACTTTTCTGTCCTCAAAGTTTGTAACACTATCCTAACATGCTCAATATGATCATTAAGAGACTTGCTATAGATGAGTATATCATCAAAGTATACAACCACAAACTTTCCTAAGAAGGCATGCAATACATGGTTCATAAGCCTCATAAAAGTACTAGGTGCATTAGATAGTCCAAAAGGCATAACTAACCATTCATACAAACCATACTTAGTTTTAAAAGCAGTTTTCCATTCATCACCTGGTTGCATTCTAATTTGATGGTAACCACTCATTAAATCAATTTTAGTAAAGTAAGTTGCCCCATGCAATTCATCTAACATATCATCAAGTCTAGGGATAGGGTGTCTATACTTTACTGTGATTTTGTTGACCGCTCTACAATCAACACACATGCGCCATGTTCCATCCTTTTTAGGTACTAGAAGCACGAGAACGGCACACGGGCTCATACTTTCTCTCACCAAACCTTTCTCCATAAGTTCATCCACTTGCCTTTGCAACTCCTTTGTTTCCATTGGATTGCTTCTATAGGCAGGCCTATTTGGAATGGTGGATCCAGGAATGAAGTCAATTTGATGTTCTATTCCTCTTAAAGGTGGTAAACCACTTGGTAATTCACTAGGAAAGACATTATCAAATTCCTGCAACATAGAAACAAACATAGAAGGCAAATTGTCAAGGTTAGTGTTAGATTCAGTAAACAAAACTTCCTTGTACCTAAGAAGCAATATGGGCTTCTCTAAGGCAATGGCACACTTAACCTCTCTAGTTCTTGCATAAAAGGTCTGTTTCTTTTTCTCCTCTCTTTGTTTTTCACTCACAATTGGGCCATTAATTTGTTTTGTTATTTTTGTGGCCTCTTTTCCCTCATCCTTACTTTTTTCTCTCTTTTGTTCTCTCAATCTCAGATTCTCACTCTCTTTTTTTCTCAAGGCCGAAACCTCTGTCTCTCGCTCAATTATCTTTCTTTGGTCTTCATAAACCTCTTGAGGTGATAAAGGTACAAGAACCACCTTTTTCCCTTTATGAATCAAAGAATATCGATTGTGGAATCCATCATGAAGTGCTCTTCTATCATATTGCCATGGTCTTCCCAACAATAGATGTCCAGCTTGCATAGGTACTATATCACACAAAATCTCATCTTCATACCATCCAATAGAAAATGGCACAAGTACCTGTTTAGTTACTTTCACCTCCCCACAATCATTTAACCATTGCAACCTATAAGGCTTAGGATGCTTGAGACAAGTTAAGTTCAGTTTGTTTACCATGTTTACACTAGCAACATTAGTGCAACTACCCCCATCAACAATAAGAGTACACACTTTCCCACTAATCAAACATCTAGTGTGAAATATATTCTCACGTTGCTCAAGGCTTTCTTCTTTTACATGCATGTTCAAAGCACGTCTAGCAACCAAAACTTCTCCATGTTCAGGAAGTATTAAATTTTCTGAATCATCATTATCATCATCTAAATTAGGCATATCATCATAATCACTACATTCAGATTCAGAACTAATATTCCCATCATCTTTAGCAATCATAACTCTTTTATTAGGACATTGAGATGCATAATGCCCTTTCCCCAAACATTTAAAGCATTTAATTTCTCTAGAAGGGGTTGTAGAGTTAGAAGTACCTTTGTTGCTTTTAAATGGAGTTTGGACAGTTTCTTTACCCTTTGAAGTTGAATCTGTCCTTTGAGAATTTGAACCTCTAAATTCCTTCTTCTCACCTTCTTTAGACCATTTAGATCCCCATGTGTTGTTGGAATACTTGTTGGTGTTGGATCTCCCCTTTTTCTGTCTTTCAAGTTTCATGGCCATATCTACCATCTCCTCTAAGCTTTCATACCTATACATCTCTAAAGCATCAGCAATGTCTTTATTGAGACCCCCTAGGAAACGTGACATGGTAATTTGCTCCTCCTCTTCAATCTTGGCTCTTGCCATGCAAATCTCCATCTCCTTGTAGTATTCTTCAACACTCCTTCCTCCTTGCACCATTCTAGCTAATTTGTTATGTAAATCCCTAAAGTAATGAGTAGGGACAAATTTTTGGTGCATTAGCTCTTTCATGATCTCCCATGGTGGTACGGGTCTTAATCCTTTCCTTCTTCTTTTCAACAGCAATTGTTCCCACCAAAACATGGCATAGCCTTTGAATTCAACAGCAGCAAGATGGGATTTCTTTTCTTGAGAATAGTTATGGCATTCAAAGATTTGTTCTGCCTTTCTCTCCCATTCAAGGAATTCTTCAGCATTGTTGTTGCCTTTGAATTCTGGAATCCTCATCTTAATTGATCCCAAGTCCCCATCAAGTTTATTAGGATTGGTCTCTTCACTCTCTTCATCATCATGGTCTTGAAATCTAGTTTGTGGACGAGTTTTAGTTGTATTAGAGCTTTGTGAAGCCTTTATCTCTTGCAATTCCTCCCTCATGTCTTGGACAAGATTATTGAAGGTTCTAAACTGTCCTTGAATTGCTTCCATGAAGAGTTTTAATTGAGGATCTTTAATTGGAATTCCATCATTACCATCTCCAGATTTGCCTGTACTCATGATTAGTATTCAAAAGAAAACACAAGAAGATTTGAGTTAATGGTAATTCACTCCCTCACGTGTTTACACTCTTGAATCACTCCTTGCAATTCTTCCAATTGAACTTCAGAATCTTAGTTCAATCAACCAATTCAAAGATCACGTTTATAATCAAGGAATAAAACTTAACAATGAAAAGCAAGCACAAATACTAGAAGGAAGACTCAAAACGATATGGACAGTAGCACAAGAACATAAATAATGCACTACTTTAATGATCAATTAGAGTGTAGTGAACAAGCAAACACACCCTAACAAATGTAATAGAAGCAACAGAAAGTTCACACAAAAACAAGAACTAGAATTTAAAAGACAATTTTAGGATATAATGTGATACGACCCTAGCCAATTAACAAATACTCTTGCAAATCAACAAGGAACATCTAGCGGAAAGCATGCAATCTCGGAAGTACCCGACAATCCCTTTAACCCCCAAGTACTCTTGAAGAGAGAAAGCAAGGAATTTAGAACAAGAATCAGAAACTTACCTTCAAGTACTCTTGAAAACAACTCTGAAATTCTTGGTGCAATTAATCTTGTAGAACTCACAAGCTTAACTACTAAGGATATTTTGGTTCTATGAAGAACACAATCTGTTCTTGAAAGAACAAGAAGAAAACGTTTTGTTTTGATTTCAATTCAATGGTTGGCTAAAAATCCCGTTTTACATCTTAAGGAGGCTATATATAAGCCCCAAACAAACATAACCCTAAAGAAGAGTATCTAACTAGGCTGCCCTAAGGCCAAAACACATGGGCCTAACTAGTACACACAAAATAGAATCATTTCTAGCCCAAAATAGACAACTTAATATTGGGCAGATTGCATGCATCATAAAATCAACCCAAAACAACTTAAATAAACACTATGGGCCCATATCCCTTACATATTAATTAGACCAAAACAAGCAATAAGGGATAAGACCACATCCAAGCAAAGTCCACTAGAATCCATTAGGAGGCACCAATGGATCCATATCATTCCCCCTTTCCTCAAAAAGATTCGTCCTTGAATCTTAGTTAAAAGTTGAGGTATCCTTTTGCTTGCGAGGATCAGTCCGCTTTTCCTTAGAATCCATGCCCTTTTCTTTACTCTTCTTCTCCTTTTTAGATCGTATTGAACTCCATTGGTTGCTGCAACCTGAATATGCCTTTGCAACTCCTTTGTCTCCATTGGATTGCTTCTATTGGCTGGTTGATTTGGAATGTTGGAGCCAAGAATGAAGTCGATTTGATGATCTATCCCTCTCAAAGGTGGCAATCCACTAGGCAACTCTTCAGGAAAGTCATTAGTGAACTCCTCTTTCTCTCTCTCAAACAACTTTTTCTGATCACTATTCACTTCTTGAGGTGTCAATGGTGCAAGAACCACCTCTTTACTGTCAAATGAAGATTGGGCAATCTCTTCTGGAAATGCATGTTCAAAGTCCTGCAAAAGATCAACAAACACACTTGGCAAGGATGGGTTAAGATCATTAGTGGCCAAATAAGCTCCCTTGCACAAAGGTACAAGTATAGGCTGATTGTGGTACAAAGCATGTGTATCCTTACTTGCCCTAGCTATCAAACTCACATTCTTTTCTTTTTCTTTTTCCTCTTTCTCTTTTTTTGCACTCTGTTTATTTTCACTAATTTTATTTTGAATCTCATTTTCTTTCTTTATAACATCAAATCTCATGGTTTCATTTTTACATTGATCTACATATACTTCCTTTGACCAAACTGGTGTTAGAATGGTCTTCCGCTCATCCTTTGTGATTGAATACCTATTGAGGTAATCCACACTTTTCCTTCCTTGCACCCTTCCTAACTTATTGTTCAAATCCCTAAAGTAATGATCAGGATTATCAACCTCCTCATCTTCAGGAGTTTGAAATCTAATTGGTGTAGTACTAGGACAAGCTCTTGTTGTACCCCTCCTTGTGGCATTGTGGTCATGTCTTTCCGTCTGTTGTTCTTGAAGCTCTAATCTGTCATTAAAGCTCTCCATAAACCTAGTGATTCGTCCCATCTCTCCAGAGAGAGCATCTAGAAAGGCTTGTAGATTTGGATCTTCAATTTTAAGAGGGCTGTCATTCTTATCTCTAGATGAATCAGACATCCTGAAATAGAATACAAACACAAAACTAAAGGAAATGGTTAGTTTATCACTCCCTCACGTGTTTCTCTCTTTATTTGGTTTTTTTACAATATGTGGGTTTCACTCCAGCCTTTTACCACTCTTTCCACTTGAATAATTGCACTTCAGAATCCCAAAGTTGCTATAAAAGTCAAGAGAAAGTTAGGAAAAACAAAGAATATAATTAAGTAATGCACAAACTCTATCAAGAAATCACAATGTTTGAATGGCAATACAAGAATAAGAAAGGTGTATTGCTAGAAATCAATAAACTAAAGTGTAGGAACAAGCAAATAACACTTTAGCAATGTTAAATGAAGCAAAGATAGCACACAAACAAGAAATTGAAACTAGAATTTAAAAGACGATTTAGGGATACAGTGTATGAATTTAGTTCGCTACAAAGCAAACCAAATATGGACCTAATTAATTCTACCCAATCAAAGCAAGCAAACAAAGAAAACCCAAAAAAAAAAAATTTTTTTTTAAGGTACTGTAGCAAGTTTGCTTCTGAGTTCCTGTAGCAAGTTACTGTAGCAGATGTTTGAAGGTACTGTAGCAAGTTACTGTAGCACAACGTTTTTGATTTATATCCTCACTTAACCTATAAATGTGACCCAATCTAAGTGGATGGTTTGTGTCTCCCAATTCAATTTAGGTAGGTAATGACTTAGTCCAACAATGACTTTTGTGTCTCCCAATTCAATTTTAGGTAGGTAATGACTTTGTCCAACAATGATTTTATGTCTCCCAATTCAATTTTTTTTTTTTTTTTAGGTAGGTAATGTCTTTAACAACCAATTCAGATCCAGATTTTTTTTTTTTTTTATCAAGAAATAAGCAAACAACAAGAATATTCAAAGATAGATCTTGAATTAGTCAAAGGGTAACTAGAAAATGATGCAAACAATAAGAAGATACAAAGAGAAAACTAGATTCAAGAAGATTTAACAAGAAAATTCTAGATCCAAGAAGATCTAATGAGAAATTGTCTAGACCCAACAAGATCTAAAGAGATAATGTCTAGATCGAACAATATTTAAAGATTTTTTTTTTTTTTAAGTCCCTAACCCTAGCCAATTAACAAATACTCTTGCAAATCAACAAGGAACATCTAGCGGAAAGCATGCAATCTCGGAAGTACCCGACAATCCCTTTAACCCCCAAGTACTCTTGAAGAGAGAAAGCAAGGAATTTAGAACAAGAATCAGAAACTTACCTTCAAGTACTCTTGAAAACAACTCTGAAATTCTTGGTGCAATTAATCTTGTAGAACTCACAAGCTTAACTACTAAGGATATTTTGGTTCTATGAAGAACACAATCTATTCTTGAAAGAACAAGAAGAAAACGTTTTGTTTTTTTTGATTTCAATTCAATGGTTGGCTAAAAATCCCGTTTTACATCTTAAGGAGGCTATATATAAGCCCCAAACAAACATAACCCTAAAGAAGAGTATCTAACTAGGCTGCCCTAAGGCCAAAACACATGGGCCTAACTAGTACACACAAAATAGAATCATTTCTAGCCCAAAATAGACAACTTAATATTGGGCAGATTGCATGCATCATAAAATCAACCCAAAACAACTTAAATAAACACTATGGGCCCATATCCCTTACATATTAATTAGACCAAAACAAGCAATAAGGGATAAGACCACATCCAAGCAAAGTCCACTAGAATCCATTAGGAGGCACCAATGGATCCATATCATAATGTATGAATTTAGCTTACTACAAAGCAAACCAAATATGGACCTAATTAATTCTACCCAAAACAAAGCAAGCAAACAAAGAAAAATCAAAAGAACACAATTTTAAGATAGGGCCAGAACAGAGCACGGGCGTGCTAGATGGAGCACGGGCGTGTGTAATTAGGCCTAGTCCAACAAGTGGTAGGCAAGATCTAGCACGGGTGTGCTTGAGGTGTAGCACGGGCGTGCTGCCTTGTTCCCTTTTTAATGCAACCCAATTTAAGTAGGATTCTTAGATTTGACAAGGATTGTAGTAGATTTTCTCAATCTCAAAGATATGGTCAACTAATCTTTGTTATCTTATCCACAAGTAGTTAAGATTGGATTTTATCACAAGATTATAGTGGATAAACTAAATCCCACAAAATATGGTCAAATCCCTTAGGATTAGGCACAATCCCACTAGATATAGTCAAATCTCTTAAGGATTAGGAATAATCCCACAAATTATGGCAAAATCCCACAAAATAAGGTAAAATCCCTTTGAATTAGGATCAAATCTCTTGGTTGCAGGAACAAAATCAAGATACACACAAGCAATTTCAATGGTGGACGAAATTTTCTTTCTATACTTTTTTTTTTTTTTTTTTTAGCAACAAGATCTAAGATCTAAACTTCCAGAATTGAAACAAGCACGAAATTACTAAATTAAATTGAAGCAAAAACGAATTGAAACAATCAAACAAGAAAACAAACACAAAGAAATAAGATGAAGAAGAAAAACAAACACAAGAACAATAAGAATAAGAAAACAAATAAACACAGATCCTAGAGCTAAGATAAATAAGAATTTACCTTAATCTTTGGCTCTGATACCAAACTGACGCGGAACCCAATGAAAATAAATTTCATGAACTCAATGACAAGTTTTGGAATAGATCAAAGATCTAGAATAAATTCCCCTCTATGGCACCCAAAGCTTAAAGAAGCAAGAACACCAATAATAGAGTAAAAGAATAAGATAAACGCCACAAAGAATTGATAAGTTTACCTTGATTCTTGATGCAATTAGAAGAATGCAATCTCACACTCTCTAAAAACATGAACACGCCTAAGCATGAAGAAATAGTCTTTAATTCATTAAATGTTGATTATTGAAAATTACAAAATAACAAGCTATTTATACTAATCTAAGAAGTCCAGATCCTTAGAGGATTTAGAGTTAGTTAAGGAGTAGGATTTAGCAAATCTAAACCAACTAAGGAGTTGACAAAAAAATCATAATAACTTAAGGATTTGGATATCTATTCCAAATCTACTAAAGATTGACTAAATCTAAACAAAATAAGGCTAATTAATCAAGGGTGGCCGAAATATTGGAGGCCCAACCCATTAACAAAGCAAAAAAACACAAAATAAGCTAACTAGCTTCCTTCGCGAGCGCGAGCTTCACATACGCGAGCGCGACCACACCTCGCGAGCGCGATTCTACCGTGCGCGAGCGCGAGAAGCGCAAAGGAGAGGCAGAGAGTTAGGCAGCGCAAGTCGCGAGCGCGATTCCAACATGCGCGAGCGCGAACCTTCACTGCGCGAGCGCGAGAAGCGCAAAGGAGAGGCAGTGAGTTAGGCAGCGCAAATCGCGAGCGCGATTCCAACATGCGCGAGCGCGAGCGACACTCGCGAGCGCGAACCTTCACTGCGCGAGCGCGAGAAGCGCAAAGGAGATGCAGTGAGCTTGCACGGCCTGGGGTGTGCCACCTTGCATGGGCGTGCTATCCAAACATGGTTCCCACTCAACTTGTGCTTCTATTAATGTGAGAAACTTAGGTGTTCCTTCAAGTTCTTCATAGCACTTGTTGAAAGCAAGGTCATGGAGCTCTTGTGTGATTTGTTCTTGAATATATAAAGACATGGTTGCTCCATACTTCTTTGCACGGCTCCTTGTAATTGGTCCATTAGGAAGTGCTAATGGATTGCCATTGTTGTGGTCCTTGTTTCCTTGAGCTCCATAGGTGGTTGGTGGTAGTGGATCCGTATCATCCAGATCCTTAGAGGATTTAGAGTTAGCTAAGGAGTAGGATTTAGCAAATCTAAACCAACTAATGAGTTGACTAACAAAATCATAACAACTTAAGGATTTGGAGATCTAATCCAAATCCACTAAAGATTGACTAAATCTAGTCAAAATAAGGCTAACTAATCAAGGGTGGTCGAAATATTGGAGGCCCAACCCATTAACAAAGCAAAAACTCAAAAATAACTAACTAATATTTGAGAGGCAGGGAGTTGCACGGTCCAGGGCGTGCCAAGGCGCACGGGCATGCGCGCATTGTATGACTTCCTTCTCGAGAGGCAGAGAAGTGCAAGGCTTGGGACGTGCTAATTGGCACGGGCGTGCGCGCATGGATGAGTGTTCCTCGCGAGAGGCAGAGAAGTGCACGGCTTGGGGCGTGCTAGTTGGCACGGGCGTGCTCCAAATCATGTGTTGTTCCTTGAGAGGCAGTAGCTTGCACGGCCAGGGGCGTGCCACCTTGCACGGGCGTGCTTACCAACTCAACATGTGCTTCTATTAATGTGAGAAACTTAGGTGTTTCTTCAAGTTCTTCATAGCATTTGTTGAAAGCAAGGTCATGGAGCTCTTGTGTGATTTGCCCTTGAATGTATAAGGACATGATTGCTCCATACTTCTTTGCACGGCTCCTTGTAATTGGTCCACTGGGAAGTGCCAATGGATTGCCATTGTTGTGGTCCTTGTTCCCTTGAGCTTCATAGGTGGTTGGTGATAGTGGATCCGTATCAGATCTGGACCTCTTAGATTAGTATAAATAGCTTGTTATTTTGTAATTAAAAACATTATTCAATCAATGAAATAGAATTTCTTCTTCATGCTTTGGCGTGTTCTTGCTTTAGAGAGAGTGTGAGATTGCATTCTTCTAATTGCATCAAGAATCAAGGTAAACTTATCAATTCTTTTGTGGCATTTATCTTATTCTTTTACTCTATTATTGGTGTTCTTGCTTCTTTAAGCTTTGGGTGCCATAGAGGGGAGTTTATTCTAGATCTTTGATCTCTTCCAAAACTTGTCATAGAGTTCATGGAATTTATTTCCATAGGGTTCCGCGTCAGTTTGGTATCAGAGCCAAAGATTAAGGTAAATTCTTATTTATCTTAGTTCTAGTGTTTGTGTTTATTTGTTTTCTTGTTCTTCTTGTTTTTGTGTTTGTTTTCTTCTTCATCTTATTTCTTGTGTTTGTTTCTTGTTTTGCTTAGTTTAAATTCGAGTTTGCTTCAATTAAACTTATTTATTTCATTCTTGTTCAAGTCTGGAAGTTTAGATCTTAGATCTTGTTGATTAAAAAAAAAAAAAGAGTAAGAAAATTCGTCCACCATTAAAGAAGCTTGATTGTTGTGTGGATTTTGTTCCTAATTCTTAGGGATTTGACCATAATTTGTGGGATTTGTTCCTAAATTTTAGGGATTTTACCTTATTTTGTGGGATTTATTCCTAATCCTTAGGGATTTGACCATATTTTGAGGGATTTATTCCTAATTCTTAGAGATTTTACCTTATTTTGTGGGATCTGACCATATTTTGTGGGATTAGTTCCTAATCTTTAGAGATTTGACCTTATATTATGGGATTGAGTTTATCCACTATAATCTTGTGATAAAATCTAATCTTAACTAATTTGTGGATAAGATAATAAGAATTAGTTGACCATATCTTTTGAGATTAAGCAAATCTACTACAATCCTTGTCAAATCTAAGAATCCTACCTAAATTGGGTTGCATTGAAAAAGGGTTTAATACAGTACGCCCGTGCTTCACCTCTGATACGGATCCATTGGTGCTTCTTAATGGGACAATTACATGGAGCCATGCCAATCGATATGGGGGCAGCCATATCCTTATTTGTTCAAGCCCAAATTACACAAGAGCTTCATGATGTGGGCTTGAACGTGTTCTTATTCTTTCTTGCTTGTTTTAGTCTAATTAATAAGGGATGTGGGCTTATAGTATTTATTTAAGTTGTTTTGGGTTGGTTTTATGATGCATGCAATCTGCCCAATATTAAGTTGTCTATTTTGGGTTGGAAATCATTCTATTTTGTGTGTACTAGTTAGGCCCATGTGTTTTGGCCTTAGGGCAGCCTAGTTAGATGCTCTTCTTTAGGGTTATGTTTGTTTAAGGCATATAAATAGCCTCCTTAAGATGTAAAACGGGATTTTTGGCATAATTTGAATCAAAGGCAGAATTGTTCATGCTCTTGCATGTTCTTCTTAATTAGAGTGATTGTGAGAATTTGCTATCCTCTAATTGCATCAAGAATTAAGGTAAACTTATCAATTCATTTGTGGCGTTTATCTTATTCTTTGCTCGATTATTGGTGTTACCGTTTCATTATAAACGTGGGGTGCCATAGAGCGTTTTAATCTCGATTATTGGTGTTTCCGTTTCATTATAAACGTGGGGTGCCATAGAGGCGAACTTACATCTCATTCCTTTGATTTCCGATCCCGGTTCCGTGTCATTTGGTATCAGAGCCAAATCAAAGTTTTGGGGTAAGTTCTGTTATCTTAGTTTAGGAATTTGAGTTTTCTATTTGCTGGATTTCCTTTGATGTTATCTTAAATACTTGCTTTCATTCTAGATCTGGATTTTTCTCTTTAGATCTTCTTGGATCTGGACTTTTTCTTTTAGATGTTCTTGGATCTGAGTTTTCTCTTTAGATCTTCTTATTGTTTGCTTGTTTATTAAAAAAAAAAAAAACAATTGATTACGTCATTAAGAATTTATAAGTTATTAAATACCAAATCTGGAGATTTGTTTGTCTTCTTGAATCTTGTTGATAAAAAAAAAAAAAAAGAGAGGTAAGTCAAATCTTGGTAAAGTCATTACCTACTTAAGTTGAATTAGGAGACACAAAAATTGTTGGACAACCTACAAACTAAGTCAATATCTACCTAGATTGAAATTGGAAGACACAATTGCTGGACAACCTAAAGGCATTTTGACTTGATTTGGGGATTTATTGATAGTCTATCTTACATTCAATTGAAGGATATTATATTTTGACTTGATTTGGAATCTTATCTTGAGAAAACACAAAATTCATTGTTGGACCACCTAAATATTAATTCATTACCTACCTAAATTGAAATTGGGAGACACAAACCATCCACTTATACCTTGTTAAGCCCTTACCCTACCTAAATTGGGTCACATTTGTAGGTTAAGTGAGGATATAAGTCAAAAACGTCTGCTACAGTAACTTGCTACAGGAACTCAGAAGCAAACTTGCTACAGTACCTTAAAACGTCTGCTACAGTAACTTGCTACAGGAACTCAGAAGCAAACTTGCTACAGTACCTTTAAAAAAAAAATTTTTTTTTTTTGGGTTTTCTTTGTTTGCTTGCTTTGATTGGGTAGAATTAATTAGGTCCATATTTGGTTTGCTTTGTAGTGAACTAAATTCATGCAATATATCCAGAAATTGTCTTTTAAATTCTAGTTTCTATTTCTTGTTTTTGTGCTATCTTTGCTTCATTTATATTGTTAGGGTGTGTTTGCTTGTTCCAACACTCTAATTAATAATCAAATAGTACATTGTTTTGTTCTTGTGCTACCATTCATTTTGTTTGAGTTTTCTTTCTAGAATTGTGCTTACGTTTCTTTATGTTAAGGTTTATTTTCCTTGTGTTCTAAACGTGCTTTGAGATTGATTGGTTGGCCTGAAATTCTGAAGTACAATTGGAGGATTTGCATGGAGTGATTAAAGAGTGTAAACACGTGAGGGAGTGCTTTATCACTAATTCAAATGTTTTTGTGATTTCTATTTTGAACACTAACCATGAGTGCAGGCACATTTGGAGATAATAGTGGGGAGGGAAGTCAAATGGAGGATCCCCAATTGAAACTTGTAATGGAGTCAATCCTAGGACAGTTTAGAACTTTCAACAATTCTGTCCAAGATATGAGAAAGGAGTTGCAGGAGTTTAATGCTGCCCAACGCTCTAATACAAGAAGAGCTCGACCTAGTGGTACACCAACTAGATTTCAAACTCATGAAGTGAAGGTCGATAATCCTAATCGTTACTTTAAGGATTTGAATAATGAGTTAGGAAGGGTGCAGGGAAGGAAGAATGTAGATTACCTCAATAGATATTCATCCACAAAGGAAGAGCGGAAGACCATTCTAACACCAGTTTGGTCAAAGGAAGTATATGTAGATCAATGTAAAAATGAAAGTATGAGATTTGAGGTTGTAAAGAAAGAAAAGGAGAGTGAAAATAAAATGAGTGAAAGTACACAGAGTGCATTTAAAAAGAAAGAGGGACAAGACAAAGAAAAGAATGTGAGTTTGATAGCTAGAGCAAGTAAGGATACACATGCTTTGTACCACAATCTGCCTATACTTGTACCTTTGTGCAAGGGAGCTTATTTGGCCACTAATGATCTTAACCCATCCTTGCCAAGTGTGTTTGTTGATCTTTTGCAGGACTTTGAACATGTGGTTCCAGAAGAGATTGCCCAATCTTCATGTGAGGATGAAAAGGTGGTTCTTGCACCATTGACACCTCAAGAAGTGAATATTGATCAGAAAAAGTTGCTTGAGAGAGAGAAAGAGGAGTTCACTGATGTCTTTCTTGAAGAGTTGCCTAGTGGATTGCCACCTTTGAGAGGGATAGAACATCAAATCGATTTCATTCTTGGCTCCACCATTCCAAAGCAACCAATCAATAGAAGCAATCCAATGGAGATAAAGGAGTTGCAAAGGCATAATCAGGTTCTAGCAACCAATGGAGTACAATACAGTCTAAAAAGGAAAGGAAGATTAAAGAAAAAGACATGGATTCTAAGGAAAAGTGGTCGGATCCTAGCTAGCAAAAGGATACCTCAACTTTTAACTAAGATTCGAGGACGAATCTTTTTGAGGAAAGGGGGAATGATACGGATCTATTGGTGCTTCTTAATGGGACAATTACATGGAGCCATGCCAATCGATATGGGGGCAGCCATATCCTTATTTGTTCAAGCCCAAATTACACAAGAGCTTCATGATGTGGGCTTGAACGTGTTCTTATTCTTTCTTGCTTGTTTTAGTCTAATTAATAAGGGATGTGGGCTTATAGTATTTATTTAAGTTGTTTTGGGTTGGTTTTATGATGCATGCAATCTGCCCAATATTAAGTTGTCTATTTTGGGTTGGAAATCATTCTATTTTGTGTGTACTAGTTAGGCCCATGTGTTTTGGCCTTAGGGCAGCCTAGTTAGATGCTCTTCTTTAGGGTTATGTTTGTTTAAGGCATATAAATAGCCTCCTTAAGATGTAAAACGAGATTTTTGGCATAATTTGAATCAAAGGCAGAATTGCTCATGCTCTTGCATGTTCTTCTTAATTAGAGTGATTGTGAGAATTTGCTATCCTCTAATTGCATCAAGAATTAAGGTAAACTTATCAATTCATTTGTGGCGTTTATCTTATTCTTTGCTCGATTATTGGTGTTACCGTTTCATTATAAACGTGGGGTGCCATAGAGCGTTTTAATCTCGATTATTGGTGTTTCCGTTTCATTATAAACGTGGGGTGCCATAGAGGCGAACTTACATCTCATTCCTTTGATTTCCGATCCCAGTTCCGTGTCAAGATAGGAATGCAAAGTTCCTTTCACACTTTTGGAGAGTTTTGTGGGGTAAGCTTGGAACTAAATTATTTTATTCTACAACTTGTCATCCACAAACAGATGGACAAACTGAAGTTGTAAATAGAACTTTAGGAACATTGCTTCGTGCAATTGTGGGTAAGAACTTAAAAACTTGGGAAGATTGTTTGCCATTCATTGAATTTGCATATAATCGTAGCATACATTCTACTTCAGGTTTTAGTCCATTTGAACTTGTTTATGGCTTTAACCCACTAACTATATTAGATCTTGTTCCTTTACCTTTGAATGAACTTTCTAATTTACATGGTGATAAAAAAGGCAGAATTGGTGAAGTCTTTACATGAGAAGGCTAGAGCCAACATAGAAAAGAGGAACAAGCAATATGCTGACAGAGCAAACAAAGGAAGGAAGAAGTTAGTGCTTATGCCAGGTGATTGGGTTTGGGTACACTTTCGCAAGGAAAGGTTTCCCAACCAAAGGAAGAGTAAGCTAGATGCACGTGGAGATGGTCCATTTCAAGTCTTAGAGCGCATCAATGACAATGCCTACAAAATAGACTTGCCAGGTGAGTATGGTGTTTCTGCAACTTTTAATATTAGTGATTTGTCTCCCTTTGACATGGATGCAGATTTGAGCACAAATCTTTTTAAAGAAGGGGGGGATGATACGGATCCACTACCACCAACCACCTATGGAGCTCAAGGGAACAAGGACCACAACAATGGCGATCCATTAGTACTTCCTAGTGGACCAATTACAAGGAGCCGTGCAAAGAAGTATGGAGCAACCATGTGCTTACACATTCAAGAACAAGTCACACAAAATTGATGGAGACTTGGGATCAATCAAGATGAGAATTCCAGAATTCAAAGGCAACAACAATGCTGAAGAATTCCTTGAATGGGAGAGAAAAGTAGAACAAATCTTTGAATGCCATAACTATTCTCAAGAAAAGAAATCCCATCTTGCTGCTGTTGAATTCAAAGGTTATGCTATGTTTTGGTGGGAACAATTGTTATTAAAAAGAAGGAGGAAAGGGATGCGACCTGTACCACCATGGGAGATCATGAAAGAGCTAATGCACCAAAAATTTGTCCCTACTCATTACTTTAGGGATTTACACAATAAATTAGCTAGAATAGTGCAAGGAGGGAAGAGTGTGGAAGAGTACTACAAGGAGATGGAGATTTGCATGGCTAGAGCCAAGATTGAAGAGGAGGAGCAAATCACCATGTCACGATTCCTTGGAGGTCTAAATAAAGACATTGCTGATGCCTTAGAGATGTATAGGTATGATAGCTTGGAGGAGATGGTAGATATGGCCATGAAACTTGAAAGACAGAAAAAGGGGAGATCCACCAACAAGTATTCCAGCAACACATGGGGATCTAAATGGCCTAAAGAAGGTGAGAAGAAGGAATTTAGAGGTTCTAATTCTCAAGGGACAGATTCAACTTCAAAAGGTAAAGAAGCTGTCCAAACTCCATTTAAAAGCAACAAAGGTACTTCTAACTCTACAACCCCTTCTAGAGAAATTAAATGTTTTAAATGTTTGGGGAAAGGGCATTATGCATCTCAATGTCCTAATAAAAGGGTTATGATTGCTAAAAATGATGGGAATGTTAGTTCTGAATTTGAATTTAGTGATTGTGATGATATGCCTAATTTAGATGATGATAATGATGATTCAGAAAATTTAATACTTCCTGAACATGGAGAAGCTTTGGTTGCTAGGCGTGCTTTGAACATGCATGTTAAAGAAGAAAGCCTTGAGCAACGTGAGAATATATTTCACACTAGATGTTTGATTAGTGGAAAAGTGTGCACTCTTATTATTGATGGGGGTAGTTGCACCAATGTTGCTAGTGTAAACATGGTAAACAAATTGAACTTAACTTGTCTCAAGCATCCTAAGCCTTATAGGTTGCAATGGTTGAATGATTGTGGGTAGGTGAAAGTAACTAGACAGGTACTTGTGCCATTTTCTATTGGATGGTATGAAGATGAAATTTTGTGTGATATAGTACTTATGCAAGCTGGACATCTATTGTTGGGAAGACCATGGTAATATGATAGAAAAGCACTTCATGATGGATTCCACAATCGATACTCTTTGATTCATAAGGGGAAAAAGGTGGTTCTTGTACCATTATCACCTCAAGAAGTATATGAAGATCAAAGAAAGATAGTTGAGAGAGAGAGAGAGGTTTCGGCCTTGAGAAAACATGAGAGTGAGGTTTCGAGAGAACAAAAGAGTGAAAAGAGTAAGGAGGAAGGGAAAGAGGCCACAAAAATAATAAAACAAATTAATGGCCCAATTGTGAGTGAAAAAGAGAAACAAATTATGTATGTGAGAAAGAGAGAGATCCAAAACAGTGTGAGTAAAGGTAGACCAGTCCTACTGATTCGGTTTAAGGAGTTTTTGCATAATTTGACTAACATTGACACTTCTTCTCTACCTTCTAGTTCTGTTTCTTTGTTGCAGGGATTCCCTAATGGTAAGAAGAAGCCTACATTGGTGAAGGAGATGCACGCTAAGGCTAGGGTTCATATGAACATAAAGAACAAGAGAAGAAGGCATGATGTGTTTAAACCTGGAGATTGGGTTTGGGTACATTTTCGCAAGGAAAAGTTTTCCAACCAAGGAAAGATTAAGCTTGATGAACGTGGAGATGGACCATTCCAAGTCTTAGAGCGCATCAATGACAATGCCTACAAAATAGACTTGCCAGGTAAGTATGGTGTTTCTGCAACTTTTAATATTAGTGATTTGTCTCCCTTTGACATGGATGCAGATTTGAGGACAAATCTTTTTAAAGAAGGGGGCGATGATACGGATCCACTATCACCAACCACCTATGGAGCTCAAGGGAACAAGGACCACAATAATGGCAATCCATTAGTACTTCCTAGTGGACCAATTACAAGGAGTCGTGCAAAGAAGTATGGAGCAACCATGTCCTTATGCATTCAAGAACAAATCACACAAGAGCTCCATGACCTTGCTTTCAACAAGTGCTATAAAGAACTTGAAGGAACACCTAAGTTTCTCACATTAATGGAAGCACATGTTGAGTTGGAACCTGAATTTCCAACACATGACATGCCTAGACCATGCTTGGTTAGCATGCCCCAGGTCGTGCAAGCTTCTGCCTCTCAAGGAACAACACTTGATTTGAAGCACGCCCGTGCCAACTAGCACGCCCCAGACCGTGCACTCTTCTGCCTCTCGCGAGGGAAACTCATACATGCGCGACGCCCGTGCCAACTAGCACGCCCCAGGTCGTGCACTCCTCTGCCTCTTGCAAAGGAAGCTTTACATTGAAGCACGCCCGTGCGCCTTGGCACGCCCTAGACCGTGCAACCCCTTGCCTCTCATTAAGCTAGTTAGTTTATTTTGAGTTTTTGCAATGTTAATGGGTTGGGCCTCCAATATTTCGGCCACCCTTGATTATTTAGCCTTATTTTGTTTAGATTTAGTCAATCTTTAGTGGATTTGGACTAGATATCCAAATCCTTAAGTTGTTATGATTTTGTTAGTCATATCCTTAGTTAGTTTAGATTTGCTAAATTCTACTCCTTAGCTAACTCTAAATCCTTTAAGGATCTGGACCTCTTAGATTAGTACAAATAGCTTGTTATTTTGTAATTATACAACAATTATTCAATCAATTAAAAGAGAGATTTTTTTTCTTCCATGCTTAGGCGTGTTCTTGCTTTTAGAGGGTGTGAGATTGCATTCTTCTAATTGCATCAAGAATCAAGGTAAAACTTATCAATTCTTTGTGGCGTTTATCTTATTCTTTTACTCTATTATTGGTGTTCTTGCTTTTTTAAGCTTTCGGTGCCATAAAGGGGAGTTTTTTCTAGATCTTTGATCTCTTCCAAAACTTGTCATAGAGTTCATGGAATTTATTTCCATTGGGTTCCGCGTCATAGACTTCTTGAGGTGATAAAGGTACAAGAACCACCTTTTTCCCCTTATGAATCAAAGAGTATCGATTATGGAATCCATCATGAAGTGCTCTTCTATCATATTGCCATGGTCTTCCCAATAATAAATGGCCAGCTTGCATAGGTACTATGTCACATAAAATTTCATCTTCATACCTTCCAATAGAAAATGGAACAAGTACCTATCGAGTCACCTTCACCTCCCCACAATCATTCAACCATTGCAACTTATAAGGCTTAGGATGTTTGAGACAAGTTAAGTTCAATTTGTTTACCATATTTACACTAGCAACATTAGTGCAACTACTCCCATCAATAATAAGAGTACACACTTTTCCACTAACCAAACATCTAGTGTGAAATATATTCTCACATTGCTCAAGGCTTTCTTCTTTGACATGCATATTCAAAGCACGCCTAGCAACTAAAGCTTCTCCATGTTCAGGAAGTATTAAGTTATGACGCAGTACCCAATGGAAATAAATTCCATGAACTCTATGACAAGCAAGTTTTGGAAGAGATCCAAGATCTAAATAAATTCCCCTCTATGGCACCCAAAGCTTAAAGAAGCAAGAACACCAATAATAGAGTAGAAGAATAAGATAAACGCCACAAAAGAATTGATAAGTTTACCTTGATTCTTGATGCAATTAGAAGAATGCAATCTCACACTCTCTCTAAAGCAAGGACACGTCAAAAGCATGAAGAAGAAGTCTATTTCATTGATTGAATAATTGTCTGTATAATTACAAAATAACAAGCTATTTATACTAATCTAAGGGGTCCAGATTCTTAAAGGATTTAGAGTTAGCTAAGGAGTAGGATTTAGCAAATCTAAACCAACTAAGGATAAGATTAACAAAATCATAACAACTTAAGGATTTGGATATCTAGTCCAAATCCACTAAAGATTGACTAAATCTAAACAAAATAAGGCTAACTAATCAAGGGTGGCCGAAATATTGGAGGCCCAACCCATTAACAAAGCAAAAACTCAAAATAAGCTAACTAACTTAATGAGAGGCAGAGGCAAGCACGGTCTAGGGTGTGCTATTTGGCACGGGCGTGCTTCAATGTAGGAGTTCCCTCGTGAGAGGCAAAGGCAAGCACGGTCTGGGGTGTGCTATTTGGCACGGCCGTGCTTCAAGGTAGTTGTTTTCCTCAGCAAGTCAAACGAGGGCACGGCCTGGGTGTGCCACCTTGCACGGGCGTGCTAACTAATTCAGGTTCCCACTCAACATGTGCTTCTATTAATGTGAGAAACTTAGGTGTTCCTTCAAGTTCTTCATAGCACTTGTTGAAAGCAAGGTCGTGGAGCTCTTGTGTGACTTGTTCTTGAATGTGTAAGGACATGGTTGCTCCATACTTCTTTGCACGACTCCTCGTAATTGGTCCACTAGGAAGTACTAATGGATCATTGTTGTGGCCCTTATTCCCTTGAGGTCCATAGGTGGTTGGTGGTAGTGGATCCGTATCAGATCCACTATCACCAACCACCTATGGACCTCAAGGGAACAAGTGATACGGATCCATCATCACTCGTCGCTGGATTGCAAGGAGGCATGGTGAACGACAAAGGAGATCCATTGGTGCTTCCTATTAGACCGATTACAAGGAGCCGTGCCAAGCGATATGGGGCAGCCATATCATTATTTGTTCAAGCCCAAATAACACAAGAACTTCATGATGTCGCATTCAACAAGTGTTGTGAAGAACTTGAAGGCATTCCTAGGCTTCTAATGTTGTTGGTGGCATGTGAAGTTGAAGCACTCCAGTAAATTTGTTTGGATTGCTACAGTGGAGGAAGGCACGCCTGCTATAGTGCCCGCGCCAATTAGCTTGACTTGCTACAGTGACATCGACTTGAAGGCTTGGAGTGACTTAGGCGTGTTTTGTGTGTTTTATGCTTTGTTAAACCTAGTTTCCTTATTTAGTATAAATAACTTATCTTCCATGTAAGGACAGAACTTTTGACATTGATAAACTTCATTTGTTCAAGCTTTGCTTGTTCTCCTTTGCTTAGAGTGATAGTGAGAGATTGCTTCCTCTAATTGCATCAAGAATTAAGGTAAACTTATCAACTCTTTTTTGGCATTTATCTTGTTCTTTGCTTGATTATTGGTGTTACCGTTTCCTTATAAACGTGGGGTGCCATAGAGCGATTAATCTCGATTATTGGTGTTTATGTTTCATTATAAACGAGGGGTGCCATAGAGGCGATGATAAGGAACCGGGATCGGGAATCAAAGGAATGGGATATAAGTTCGCCTCTATGGCACCCCACGTTTATATTGAAACGGAAACACCAATAATCGAGATTAATCGCTCTATGGCACCCCATGTTTATAGTGAAACGGTAACACCAATAATCGAGCAAAGAACAAGATAAACGCCACAATGAATTGATAAGTTTACCTTAATTCTTGATGCAATTAGAGGAAGCAATTTTCTCACTATCACTCTAAGCAAGGAGAACAAGCAAAGCTTGAACAAATGAAGTTTATCAATATCTCAAAGTTGTGTTTTACAATGAAGATGAGAGTATTTATACTAAACCTAAAAATATTAGGTTACAAAGATAACAAATAAAGCATAAAACATAAAACAAGCATGAGTCGCGCTCGCGCATTTCAAATTCGCGCTCGCGACTTATGCTAACCAGCTCTCTGCCTCGCGAGTTATGCTTCTCGCGCTCGCGCAGTGAAGGTTCGCGCTCGCGAGTGTCGCTCGTGCTTGCGCATGTTGGGCTCGCGCTCGCGAGTTGCGCTGCCTAACTCTCTGCCTCTCCTTTGCGCTTCTCGCGCTCGCGCACGGTAGAGTCCTCGCGAGATGTGGTCGCGCTCGCGTATGTGAAGCTCGTGCTCGCGAGTTACGCTGCCTAACCCTCTACCTCTCCTTTGCACTTCTCGCGCTCGCGCAGGTCAAGCTCGCGCTCGCGAGTTGCACCAGTGTGTAGCAACTGTAGCAAAGTCAAGTTCAACTGTAGAAAAGTCAAAGGTACTGTAGCAAAGTCAAACTTATTGGCACGGGCACTGTAGCAACATTAGGAGCCTAGGAATGCCTTCAAGTTCCTCACAACACGTGTTAAATGCGACATCATGAAGTTCTCGTGTTATTTGGGCTTGAACAAATAGTGATACGGCTGCTCCATATCGCTTGGCACGGCTCCTTGTAATCGGTCCAATAGGAAGCACCAATGGATCTCCTTCGTCGTTAGCCATGCTCCCTTGAGATCCAGCGACGAGTGATGATGGATCCGTATCATCCCCCCTTTCCTCAAAAAGATTTGTCCTCAAATCTGCATCCATATCAAAAGGAGACAAGTCACTAATGTTAAAGGTAGCGGAAACACCATACTCACCTGGTAAGTCTATCTTGTAGGCGTTGTCATTAACGCGTTCCAAGACTTGGAATGGACCATCTCCGCGTGCATCTAGCTTAGACTTTCGTTGATTGGGAAACCTTTCCTTCCGAAGGTGTATCCAAACCCAATCTCCAGGCGCAAACACTAGCTTCTTCCTTCCTTTATTGGCCTTGTCAGCATACTGTTTGTTCCTCTTTTCAATATTTGCTCGAGCCTTCTCATGTAAAGACTTCACCATTTTAGCTTTCTTTTCACCATCTAAACTAGAGAGCTCATGTAAAGGTAAAGGAACAAGATCCAAAACAGTTAGTGGGTTAAATCCATAAACAAGTTCAAATGGAGTAAAACCTGAAGTAGAATGTATGCTTCGATTATATGCAAATTCAATAAATGGCAAACAATCCTCCCAAGTTTTCAAATTTTTACCCACTATAGTACGAAGTAAAGTTCCTAAAGTCCTATTCATAACTTCAGTTTGTCCATCAGTTTGTGGATGACAAGTAGTAGAATAAAGTAATTTTGTGCCTAGCTTACCCCCACAAAACCCGCCAAAAATGCGAAAGGAACTTAGCATCCCTATCAGAAACGATAGTCCGTGGAACTCCATGTAATCGTACCACCTCCCTAAAGAATAATTCAGCAACATGAATAGCATCATCAGTTTTATGACAAGGAATGAAATGAGCCATTTTGCTGAACCTATCAACTACTACAAGTATACTGTCTCTACCATGCCTAGTCTTAGGTAATCCAAGTATAAAATCCATAGATATATCAACCCAAGGTGAACGAGGAACTGGTAAAGGCATATACAACCCATGAGGCATAGACTTAGACTTGGCCTGTTTACAAGTAAGACAAGAATTACAAACTTTCTCGACATCTTTACGCATACGAGGCCAATAAAAATGTTCATTCAACATGTCATAAGTCTTATGTACCCCAAAATGTCCCATCAATCCCCCACAATGAGACTCAAGTACAAGCAAATCACGCATAGAGCATTTAGGAACACAAAATTTACTACCAAACAAATATCCTTCATGTCGATAAAATTTATCAAATGCTCCATGTTCACATGCCAAATACACATTGCCAAAATCAGAATCAGACACATACAAATCCTTAACATACTCAAATCCTAGCAACTTAGAACTAAGAGTAGTTAGTAAAGCATATCTTCGTGACAATGCATCAGCAACAACGTTATCCTTCCCATGCTTGTATTTAATAACATAAGGGAATTGTTCAATGAACTCAACCCACTTACCATGTCGCTTGTTGAGCTTACCTTGGCCCTTCAAGTGTTTTAGGGCTTCGTGATCAGTATGAATGACAAACTCTTTAGGTAGTAAATAGTGTTGCCATACACTTAAAGTCCTCACCAAAGCATATAACTCTTTATCATAGGTTGAGTAATTGAGTTGTGCTCCATTCAACTTCTCACTGAAATAGGCAATTGGCTTCTTCTCTTGCATCAGCACTCCTCCAATTCCTACACCAGAAGCATCACACTCAATTTCAAAGGTGTTCTCAAAATTAGGTAAAGAAAGTATAGGAGCGGATGTTAACTTCCCTTTAAGCGTATCAAACGCTTTCTGCTGTTCCTCGCCCCACTTGAACCCAACTTCCTTTTTAATTACCTCCGTGAGTGGTGCGGCTATCGAAGAGAAATCTTGTACAAACCGTCGGTAGAAACTTGCCAACCCATGGAAACTTCGTACATCCGAAGCTGATTTCGGCGTCGGCCATTCCTTGATAGCTTTCACTTTCTCGTCATCCACCTCTATACCCTGCGCACTCACAACAAAACCAAGAAACACAAGTCTATCTATACAAAATGTGCATTTCTTAAGCTTAGCATACAATTGTTCAGTTCTCAAAGCTTGTAATACTAGCCTAACATGCCCAACATGATCATTAAGAGACTTGCTATAAACAAGTATATCATCAAAGTACACAACTACAAATTTTCCTAAGAAAGCACGTAAAACATGGTTCATAAGCCTCATGAAAGTACTAGGTGTATTAGACAATCCAAAAGGCATAACTAACCATTCATACAAACCATACTTAGTTTTGAAACAGTTTTCCATTCATCACCTGGTTGCATTCGAATTTGATGATAACCACTCATTAAATCGATCTTGTAAAGTAAGTAGACCCACACAACTCATCTAACATGTCATCAAGTCTAGGAATAGGGTGTCTATACTTTACAATGATTTTGTTGACCGCCCTGCAGTCAATACACATTCGCCATGTACCATCCTTTTTGGGCACTAAAAGTACTGGAACGGCACAAGGACTCATGCTCTCTCGCACCAATCCTTTCTCCATAAGCTCATCAACTTGCCTCTGCAACTCCTTTGTCTCCGTTGGATTGCTTCGATAGGCTGGTCGATTTGGAATGGTGGAGCCAGGAATGAAATCAATCTGATGTTCTATCCCTCTCAAAGGCGGTAATCCACTAGGTAGCTCCTCTGGAAAAACATCAGTGAATTCCTGTAACATAGAAACAAACACAGGAGGTAAACCATCAAGATTAGTGTCAGCGTTAGAAAACAAAATTTCCTTGAACCTAAGAAGCAACACGGGTTGCCTCAAGGCTATGGCACACTTAACCTCTCTAGCTCTCGCATAAAAAGTGTGTTTCTTTCTCTCCCCTCTTTGTGTTTCACTCACTTTTGGGCCAATAATCTGTTTGGTATCTTTTGTGGCCTCTTTCTTTTTAACCTCTCTTTTAATACTCTTTTGTTCTCTCGAACTGGATGTCTCACTCTCATTTTCCCTCAAAGCTGAAGTTTCTCTCTCTCTCTCAAATATTTTCTTCTGATCGGTGTACACTTCTTGAGGTGATAATGGAACAAGAGTCACCTTCTTCCCCTTATGAACCAAAGAGTATCGGTTAAAGAACCCATCATGTAGTGCCTTTCGATCATATTGCCATGGCCTTCCCAACAATAGATGGCCTGCCTGCATCGGTACTACATCACACAAAATCTCATCTTTGTACCATCCAATGGAGAATGGCACAAGCACCTGGCGTGTCACCTTCACCTCTCCACCATCATTCAACCATTGTAATCTATAAGGTTTAGGATGTTTAAGACATGCCAAATTCAACTTATTCACCATACTCACACTAGCAACATTAGTGCAACTACCCCCATCAATAATAAGCAAGCACACTTTTCCATGTATCAAGCATCTAGTGTGAAATATGTTCGCACGTTGTTCAAGGCTCTCCTCCTTAACATGCATATTCAAAACTCGCCTAACAACCAGAGATTCTCCACGTTCAGCAAACAACAAGTTATGCTCATCCTCATCTGAATTATCATTATCAACATCATGCAAATGAGGCATATCATCACAATCACTACATTCGGATTCAGAACTAACATTTCCATCTTCCCTAACAATTATAACCCTTTTATTAGGACATTGAGATGCAATATGCCCTTTTCCTAAACACTTAAAGCATTTAATCTCTCTAGCAGGGTTTATAGAGTTAGAAGTACCTTTGTTTCCTTTGAATGTAGTTTGGGCAACCTCTTTACCTTTCGAAACTGATTCCGTTCTTTGGAAACTAGGACCTTTGAAATCTCTCTTCTCTCCTCCTTTGGACCATTTGGTTCCCAAAGTATTGTTGGAATATTTGTTGGTAGACTTTTCCTTTTTCTGCCTTTCTAGCTTCATGGCCATATCTACCATCTCTTCTAGTGTATCATAGCGATACATCTCCAAAGCATCAGCAATATCGCTATTTAGACCTCCAAGGAATCGTGACATGGTGATTTGGACATCTTCCTCAATCTTGGCTCTTGCCATGCAAATCTCCATCTCCTTGTAGTACTCTTCCTCGCTCCTCCCTCCTTGCACCATTCTTACTAGTTTGTTGTGTAAATCCCTAAAGTAATGAGCAGGGACAAACTTTTGGTGCATTAATTCCTTCATGATCTCCCATGGTGGTACCGATCGCATCCCCCTACTTCTTCTTTTTAGTAGCAATTGTTCCCACCAAAACATAGCATATCCTTTGAACTCCACAGCTGCAAGATGGGATTTCTTCTCCTGGGAATAATTATGGCATTCAAAGATTTGTTCTACCTTTCTCTCCCATTCAAGGTATTCTTCAGCATTATTGTTGCCATTGAATTCTGGGATCCTCATTTTGATTGCTCCCAAGTCTCCATCAATTTAATTAGGATTAGTATCTTCAGTCTCCTCATCATCATGGGTTTGAATCCTAACTTGGGGACGGGCTCTAGTGGCATTAGAGCTTTGTGAAGCCTTCATCTCTTGCAATTCTTCCCTCATGTCTTGAAAGAGATTATTGAAGGTTCTAAATTGTCCTTGGATAGATTCCATGAACAATTTTAGTTGAGGATCTCTAATTGGATTTCCATCTTCGTTACCACCTCCAGATGTGCCTGTACTCATGGTTAGTATTCAAGAATAGAAAACACGAAAAAGATTTGAGTTAGTGCTAAAGCACTCCCTCACGTGTTTACACTCCTCAATCACTCCTTGCAATTCCTCCAATTGTACTTCAGAATTTCAGGCCAACCAATCAATCTCAAAGCACGTTTAGAACACAAGGAAAATAAACCTTAACAAAAGAAACGTAAGCACAATTCTAGAAAGAAAACTCAAACAAAATGAATGGTATCATAAGAACAAAACAATGTACTACTTGATTATTAATTAGAGTGTTGGAACAAGCAAATACACCCTAACAATATAAATGAAGCAAAGATAGCACACAAACAAGAAATAGAAACTAGAATTTAAAAGACAATTTAGGGATATAGTGTATGAATTTAGTTTACTACAAAGCAAACCAAATATGGACCTAATTAATTCTACCCAATCAAAGCAAGTAAACAAAGAAAACCCAAAAAAAATTTTTTTTTTTAAAGGTACTGTAGCAAGTTTGCTTCTGAGTTCCTGTAGCAAGTTACTGTAGCAGACGTGCTTGGCTTGTATCCTCACTTAACCCACAAATGTGACCCAATTTAGGTAGGGTAAGGCCTTAACAAGGTATAAGTGGATGGTTTGTGTCTCCCAATTCAACTTAGGTAGGTAACCAACAATGAATTTTGTGTCTCCCAATTCAATTTAGGTAGGTAATGGTTTTATATTTAGAATATCCAGCAATGACTTTTGTGTCTCCCAATTCAACATAGGTAGGTAATGACTTTAACAAGATTTGACTTACCTCTCTTTTTTTTTTTTTTTTTTTTTTATCAACAAGATTCAAGAAGACAAACAAATCTCTAGATTTGGTATTTAATAACTTATAAATTCTTAATAACGTAATCAATTGATTTTTTTTTTGTCTTTTTTTTTTTTTAATAAACAAACAAACAACAAGAAGATCCAAAGAGAAAACTCAGATCCAAGAACATCTAAAAGTAAAAGTCCATATCCAAGAAGATCTAAAGAGAAAAATCTAGATCTAGAATGAAAGCAAGTATTAAGATAACATCAAAGGAAATCCAGCAAATAGAAAACTCAAATTCCTAAACTAAGATAACAGAACTTACCCCAAAACTTTGATTTGGCTCTGATACCAAATGATAAGGAACCGGGATCGGGAATCAAAGGAATGGGATATAAGTTCGCCTCTATGGCACCCCACATTTATATTGAAACGGAAACACCAATAATCGAGATTAATCGCTCTATGGCACCCCACGTTTCTAGTGAAACGGTAACACCAATAATCGAGCAAAGAACAAGATAAACGCCACAATGAATTGATAAGTTTACCTTAATTCTTGATGCAATTAGAGGAAGCAATTTTCTCACTATCACTCTAAGCAAGGAGAACAAGCAAAGCTTGAACAAATGAAGTTTATCAATATCTCAAAGTTGTGTTTTACAATGAAGATGAGAGTATTTATACTAAACCTAAACATATTAGGTTACAAAGATAACAAATAAAGCATAAAACATAAAACAAGCATGAGTCGCGCTCGCGACTTATGCTAACCAGCTCTCTGCCTCGCGAGTTATGCTTCTCGCGCTCGCGCAGTGAAGGTTCGCGCTCGCGAGTGTCGCTCGCGCTCGCGCATGTTGGGCTCGCGCTCGCGAGTTGCGCTGCCTAACTCTCTGCCTCTCCTTTGCGCTTCTCGCGCTCGCGCACGGTAGAGTCGCGCTCGCGCTCGCGTATGTGAAGCTCGCGCTCGCGAGTTACGCTGCTTAACCCTCTGCCTCTCCTTTGCACTTCTCGCGCTCGCGCAGGTCAAGCTCGCGCTCGCGAGTTGCACCAGTGTGTAGCAACTGTAGCAAAGTCAAGTTCAACTGTAGAAAAGTCAAAGGTACTGTAGCAAAGTCAAACTTATTGGCACGGGCACTGTAGCAACATTAGGAGCCTAGGAATGCCTTCAAGTTCCTCACAACACGTGTTAAATGCGACATCATGAAGTTCTCGTGTTATTTGGGCTTGAACAAATAGTGATACGGCTGCTCCATATCGCTTGGCACGGCTCCTTGTAATCGATCCAATAGGAAGCACCAATGGATCTCCTTCGTCGTTAGCCATGCTCCCTTGAGATCCAGCGACGAGTGATGATGGATCCGTATCAGGCGAACTTATATCTCATTCTTTAATTCGATCCGTATCAATAAGGACTACAACAATGGCGATCCATTAGTACTTCCTAGTGGACCATTTACAAGGAGCCGTGCAAAGAAGTATGGAGCAACCATGTCCTTATACATTCAAGAACAAATCACACAAGAGCTCCATGACCTTGCTTTCAACAAGTGCTATGAAGAACTTGAAGGAACACCTAAGTTTCTCACATTAATGGAAGCACATGTTGAGTTGGAACCTGAATTTCCAACACATGACATGCCTAGACCATGCTTGGTTAGCACGCCTGTGCAAGGTGGCATGCCCCAGGCCGTGCAAGCTTTTGCCTCTCAAGGAACAACACTTGATTTGAAGCACGCCCATGTCCACTAGCACGCCCCAAGCCGTGCACTCTTCTGCCTCTCGCGGGGGAAACTCATACATACGCGCACGCCCGTGCCAACTAGCACGCCCTAGACCATGCACTCTTCTGCCTCTCGCAAAGGAAGCTTTACCTTAAAGCACGCCCGTGCGCCTTGGCACGCCCTAGACCGTGCACGCCTCTGCCTCTCATTAGACTAGTTAGCTTATTTTGAGTTTTTGCATTGCTAATGGGTTGGGCCTCCTATATTTCGGCCACCCTTGATTAGTTAGCCTTATTTTGTTTAGATTTAGTCAATCTTTAGTAGATTTGGATTAGATATCCAAATCCTTAAGTTGTTATGATTTTGTTAGTCATATCCTTAGTTGGTTTAGATTTGCTAAATCCTTATCCTTAGCTAACTCTAAATCCTTTAAGGATCTGGACCTCTCAGATTAGTATAAATAGCTTGTTATTTTGTAATTATTCAAATTATTCAATCACTGAAATAGACTTCTTCTTCATGCTTTTGGTGTGTCCTTGCTTTAGAGAGAGTGTGAGATTGCATTCTTCTAATTGCATTAAGAATCAACGTAAACTTATCAATTCTTTGTGGCGTTTATCTTATTCTTCTACTCTATTATTGGTGTTCTTGCTTTTTTAAGCTTTGGGTGCCATAGAGGGGAATTTATTTAGATCTTGGATCTCTTCCAAAACTTGTCATAGAGTTCATGGAATTTATTTCCATTGGGTTCTGCGTCATAACTTAATACTTCCTGAACATGGAGAAGCTTTAGTTGCTAGGCGTGCTTTGAATATGCATGTCAAAGAAGAAAGTCTTGAGCAACGTGAGAATATATTTCACACTAGATGTTTGGTTAGTGGAAAAGTGTGTACTCTTATTATTGATGGGGGTAGTTGCACTAATGTTGCTAGTGTAAATATGGTAAACAAACTGAACTTAACTTGTCTCAAACATCCTAAGCCTTATAAGTTGCAATGGTTGAATGATTGTGGGGAGGTGAAGGTGACTCGATAGGTACTTGTTCCATTTTCTATTGGAAGGTATGAAGATGAAATTTTATGTGACATAGTACCTATGCAAGCTGGCCATTTATTGTTGGGAAGAACATGGCAATATGATAGAAGAGCACTTCATGATGGATTCCATAATCGATACTCTTTGATTCATAAGGGGAAAAAGGTGGTTCTTGTACCTTTATCACCTCAAGAAGTCTATGACGCGGAACCCAATGGAAATAAATTCCATGAACTCTATGACAAGTTTTGGAAGAGATCAAAGATCTAGAAAAAAACTCCCCTCTATGGCACCGAAAGCTTAAAAAAGCAAGAACACCAATAATAGAGTAAAAGAATAAGATAAACGCCACAAAGAATTGATAAGTTTACCTTGATTCTTGATGCAATTAAAAGAATGCAATCTTACACCCTCTAAAAGCAAGAACACGCCTAAGCATGGAAGAAAAAAAATCTCTCTTTTAATTGATTGAATAATTGTTGTATAATTACAAAATGACAAGCTATTTATACTAATCTAAGAGGTCCAGATCCTTAAAGGATTTAGAGTTAGCTAAGGAGTAGAATTTAGCAAATCTAAAACAACTAAGGATATGACTAACAAAATCATAACAACTTAAGGATTTGGATATCTAGTCCAAATCCACTAAAGATTGACTAAATCTAAACAAAATAAGGCTAACTAATCAAGGGTGGCCGAAATATTGGAGGCCCAACCCATTAACATTGCAAAAACTCAAAATAAACTAACTAGCTTAATGAGAGGCAGGGGGTTGCACGGTCTAGGGCGTGCCAAGGCGCACGGGCGTGCTTCAATGTAAAGCTTCCTTTGCGAGAGGCAGAGGAGTGCACGGCCTGGGGCGTGCTAGTTGGCACGGGCGTCGCACATGTATGAGTTTCCCTCGCGAGAGGCAGAAGAGTTCACGGTCTGGGGCGTGCTAGTTGGCACGGGCGTGCTTCAAATCAAGTGTTGTTCCTTGAGAGGCAGAAGCTTGCACGGCCTGGGGCGTGCTAACCAAGCATGGTCTAGGCATGTCATGTGTTGGAAATTCAGGTTCCAACTCAACATGTGCTTCCATTAATGTGAGAAACTTAGGTGTTCCTTCAAGTTCTTTATAGCACTTGTTGAAAGCAAGGTCATGGAGCTCTTGTGTGATTTGTTCTTGAATGCATAAGGACATGGTTGCTCCATACTTCTTTGCACGGCTCCTTGTAATTGGTCCACTAGGAAGTACTAATGGATTGCCATTGTTGTGGTCCTTGTTCCCTTGAGCTCCATAGGTGGTTGGTGATAGTGGATCCGTATCATCGCCCCCTTCTTTAAAAAGATTTGTCCTCAAATCTGCATCCATGTCAAAGGGAGACAAATCACTAATATTAAAAGTTGCAGAAACACCATACTTACCTGGCAAGTCTATTTTGTAGGCATTGTCATTGATGCGCTCTAAGACTTGGAATGGTCCATCTCCACGTTCATCAAGCTTAATCTTTCCTTGGTTGGAAAACTTTTCCTTGCGAAAATGTACCCAAACCCAATCTCCAGGTTTAAACACATCATGCCTTCTTCTCTTGTTCTTTATGTTCATGTGAACCCTAGCCTTAGCGTGCATCTCCTTCACCAATGTAGGCTTCTTCTTACCATTAGGGAATCCCTGCAACAAAGAAACAGAACTAGAAGGTAGAGAAGAAGTGTCAATGTTAGTCAAATTATGCTAAAACTCCTTAAACCGAATCAGTAGGACTGGTCTACCTTTACTCACACTGTTTTGGATCTCTCTCTTTCTCACATACATAATTTGTTTCTCTTTTTCACTCACAATTGGGCCATTAATTTGTTTTATTATTTTTGTGGCCTCTTTCCCTTCCTCCTTACTCTTTTCACTCTTTTGTTCTCTCGAAACCTCACTCTCATGTTTTCTCAAGGCCGAAACCTCTCTCTCTCTCTCAACTATCTTTCTTTGATCTTCATATACTTCTTCAGGTGATAATGGTACAAGAACCACCTTTTTCCCCTTATGAATCAAAGAGTATCGATTGTGGAATCCATCATGAAGTGCTTTTCTATCATATTACCATGGTCTTCCCAGCAATAGATGTCCAGCTTTGATATGGATCCATTGGTGCTTCCTAGTGGGCTTGGATGTGTTCTTATCCCTTGTTGCTTGTTTTGGTCTAATTAATATGTAATATGGGCTCATAGTGTTTATTTAAGTTGTTTTGGGTTGGTTTTATGATGCATGCAATCTGCCCAATATCAAGTTGTTTGTTTTGGGCTGGAAATGACTTTATTTTGTGTTTTAGAGTTAAGCCCATGTGTTTTGGCCCTAGGGCAGCCTAGTTAGATGCTCTTCTTTAGGGTTATGTTTGTTTAAGGCATATAAATAGCCTCCTTAAGATGTAAAACGAGATTTTTGGCATAATTTGAATCAAAGGCAGAATTGTTCATGCTCTTGCATGTTCTTCTTAATTAGAGTGTGATGGAGGTCCATCTAGCCTAGCCTTACAAGCTGTCCTAGACATGGACCTTGGTCTTGATTCCATTAGTGAAGTTAATGAAGACAGTCCAAGTGAAGATGGGCTTGGTGGGAGTGACATGTTCAATCTGAAGCTACAGCTCCTTTTAGGGCCATTTGGGTTCCTTCAAACCATCATCTTTGAAGACAATAATCAAGGAGCACTTGGTTGATCATTGACTATGAATTCCAGCTCATTTGTGTTGTTTTCAAACTTAGTTAGGTGTTCTTTGAATTGTGCCTTTGAATGAGTTATTTCAAACTTAGTTAGGTGTCCTTTGAATAAGTTGTTTTCAACCTAGTTAGGTGTATCTTTGAATGTATTGTTTTCAACCTAGTTAGGTGTCCTTTGAAATTGTGTCTTTGAACAACACATTCAAAGGGAGTTTATGGCTATCTCTTGTTTCCCTATATAAAGGGACTTTGTGTATTTTGAAAGGGAGATTTGGAATATCAAGAAAGTGTTAATCACATTTGGGTTTTATTAGTTTCCAAAAACTATTGGGTTTTGTTTGTTTCCAAAAACAATCATCTATTTTTTTTCATTTTAATCTTCACCATCAACTATCTTAGCCTTTCATCACATTTTGAATCAAGTTACTGTAGCACGGATGCTTCTGAGTTCCTGTAGCAAGTTACTGTAGCACTCGTGTTTCTCTATCAAATCACAGTCCTTTCCACCACGCCATCAGTTGGTATCAGAGCCAACAATCTTACCTTCTTTCACTTTCATTTGTTTTCAAGTTATGCTTAATAACCAACAAGCATCTCTTAACAAAGACAAACAAGTCATGTTAGAAGATCAAGATCTAGCCTCAGCAATTGAGAAAATGAGGTTGGAAATGGAATTTCTTAAGGCCAAGAATGAAGCCTTAGAAACACTTATCCAAAATACTCCCCCAAATACCCAAAGTCCTCATGAAGAGGAACTGACTAATGAAGATTTCAATGGAGAGGACCAACACCTTGTGTTGGGACGTGGAGGTTTTAGAGGGAGAGGGAGAGGATTGTTTCATGGAGGATTTGGCCAAGGGGCAAGGCGTTTGCCACCACCCATCCGTGTTGAAAGACAAGAAGAATCTTGCAACTATAAAATCGAATTACCTGAATTTCATGGTAAGATCGATGCTGATGCCTATCTTGAATGGATATACTCAATGGAGAGATCCTTTGAACTGAGGGAGGTGTCCGAAGACAAAAAGAATGAAGCTTGCTGCTATGAAGTTGAAGGGATATGCTGCCCTTTGGTGGGATAATTTGCAAAAACGAAGGATGAGGGAAGGGAGGCCTCAAATTACTCAATGGGATAGGATGAAAGAAGAGATGGATGTGGTGTTCTTGCCACCCCATTATAGACAGAAAATGATTGAGAAAATGTTGAGCCTCAAACAAGATACTAAAACCGTGGAACAATACACCATGGAATTTGAGGAATTCTTATTGAAGTGTGAGGTCTAGGAGACCGAGGAGCTGATCATGGGGCGTTTTCTCCAAGGCTTGCGATTCGACATCCAAGACATGGTAAGCTTCTATCCTTATGAATCTCTTATTGAATTGAAGAGATTAGCACTAAGAAGTGAGACAAGTTTGAAGCATTCACACCAAAACAAAACCAATATCAGACCTTATAACTACAAACCCAGCTCTAGTAGCCCCAATGCTGCCCCTATCAAGACCACATACACTGATATGGATCCATTGGTGCCTCCTAATGGATTCTAGTGGACTTTGCTTGGATGTGGTCTTATCCCTTATTGCTTGTTTTGGTCTAATTATTATGTAAGGGATATGGGCTCATAGTGTTTATTTAAGTTGTTTTGGGTTGGTTTTATGATGCATGCAATCTGCCCAATATCTAGTTGTTTGTTTTGGGCTGGAAATGACTTTATTTTGTGTTTTAGAGTTAAGCCCATGTGTTTTGGCCCTAGGGCAGCCTAGTTAGATGCTCTTCTTTAGGGTTATGTTTGTTGGGGCTTATATATAGCCTCCTTAAGATGTAAAACGGAATTTTTAGCCACCATTGAATTGAAATCAAAACAAAACGTTTTCTTCTTGTTCTTTCAAGAACAGATTGTGTTCTTCATAGAACCAAAATATCCTTAGTAATTAAGCTTGTGAGTTCTACAAGATTAATTGCACCAAGAATTTCAGAGTTGTTTTCAAGAGTACTTGAAGGTAAGTTTCTGATTCTTGTTCTAAATTCCTTGCTTTCTCTCTTCAAGAGTACTTGGGGGTTATAGGGATTGTCGGGTACTTCCGTGATTGCATGCTTTCCGCTAGATCTTCCTTGTTGATTTGCAAGAGTACTTGTTAATTGGCTAGGGTCGTATCATCTGGTATCAGAGCACTGTGGTTGTGGATTTCAATCTATCCTAGGGTTAGGGACTTAAAAAAAAAAAAAAAAAAAAATCTTTAAATATTGTTCGATCTAGACATTATCTCTTTAGATCTTGTTGGGTCTAGACAATTTCTCATTAGATCTTCTTGGATCTAGAATTTTCTTGTTAAATCTTCTTGAATCTAGTTTTCTCTTTGTATCTTCTTATTGTTTGCATCATTTTCTAGTTACCCTTTGACTAATTCAAGATCTATCTTTGAATATTCTTGTTGTTTGCTTATTTCTTGATAAAAAAAAAAAATCTGGATCTGAATTGGTTGTTAAAGACATTACCTACCTAAAAAAAAAAAAAAAAATTGAATTGGGAGACATAAAATCATTGTTGGACAAAGTCATTACCTACCTAAAATTGAATTGGGAGACACAAAATTCATTGTTGGACTAAGTTATTACCTACCTAAATTGAATTGGGAGACACAAACCATCCACTTATACCTTGTTAAGCCCTTACCCTACCTAAATTGGGTCACATTTGTAGGTTAAGTGAGGATATAAATAAAAAACGTGTGCTACAGTAACTTGCTACAGGAACTCAGAAGCAAACTTGCTACGGTACCTTAAAACGTCTGCTACAGTAACTTGCTACAGGAACTCAGAAGCAAACTTGCTACAGTACCTTTAAAAAAAAAAAAAATTTTTTTTTTTTTTTTTGGGTTTTCTTTGTTTGCTTGCTTTGATTGGGTAGAATTAATTAGGTCCATATTTGGTTTGCTTTGTAGTGAACTAAATTCATACACTATATCCCTAAATCGTCTTTTAAATTCTAGTTTCAATTTCTTGTTTGTGTGCTATCTTTGCTTCATTTAACATTGCTAAAGTGTTATTTGCTTGTTCCTACACTTTAGTTTATTGATTTCTAGCAATACACCTTTCTTATTCTTGTATTGCCATTCAAACATTGTGATTTCTTGATAGAGTTTGTGCATTACTTAATTATATTCTTTGTTTTTCCTAACTTTCTCTTGACTTTTGTAGCAACTTTGGGATTCTGAAGTGCAATTATTCAAGTGGAAAGAGTGGTAAAAGGCTGGAGTGAAACCCACATATTGTAAAAAAGCCAAATAAAGAGAGAAACACGTGAGGGAGTGATAAACTAACCATTTCCTTTAGTTTTGTGTTTGTATTCTATTTTAGGATGTCTGATTCATCTAGAGATAAGAATGACAGCCCTCTTAAAATTGAAGATCCAAATCTACAAGCCTTTCTAGATGCTCTCTCTGGAGAGATGGGACGAATCACTAGGTTTATGGAGAGCTTTAATGACAGATTAGAGCTTCAAGAACAACAGACGGAAAGATATGACCACAATGCCACAAGGAGGGGTACAACAAGAGCTTGTCCTAGTACTACACCAATTAGATTTCAAACTCCTAAAGATGAGGAGGTTGATAATCCTGATCATTACTTTAGGGATTTGAACAATAAGTTAGGAAGGGTGCAAGGAAGGAAAAGTGTGGATTACCTCAATAGGTATTCAATCACAAAGGATGAGCGGAAGACCATTCTAACACCAGTTTGGTCAAAGGAAGTATATGTAGATCAATGTAAAAATGAAACCATGAGATTTGATGTTATAAAGAAAGAAAAGGAGATTCAAAATAAAATTAGTGAAAATAAACAGAGTGCAAAAAAAGAGAAAGAGGAAAAAGGAAAAGAAAAGAATGTGAGTTTGATAGCTAGGGCAAGTGAGGATACACATGCTTTGTACCACAATCAGCCTATACTTGTACCTTTGTGCAAGGGAGCTTATTTGGCCACTAATGATCTTAACCCATCCTTGCCAAGTGTGTTTGTTGATCTTTTGCAGGACTTTGAACATGCATTTCCAGAAGAGATTGCCCAATCTTCATTTGACGGTAAAGAGGTGGTTCTTGCACCATTGACACCTCAAGAAGTGAATAGTGATCAGAAAAAGTTGTTTGAGAGAGAGAAAGAGGAGTTCACTAATGACTTTCCTGAAGAGTTGCCTAGTGGATTGCCACTTTTGAGAGGGATAGATCATCAAATCGACTTCATTCTTGGCTCCAACATTCCAAATCGACCAGCCAATAGAAGCAATCCAATGGAGACAAAGGAGTTGCAAAGGCATATTCAGGTTGCAGCAACCAATGGAGTTCAATACGATCTAAAAAGGAGAAGAAGAGTAAAGAAAAGGGCATGGATTCTAAGGAAAAGTGGACTGATCCTCGCAAGCAAAAGGATACCTCAACTTTTAACTAAGATTCGAGGACGAATCTTTTTGAGGAAAGGGGGAATGATATGGATCCATTGGTGCCTCCTAATGGATTCTAGTGGACTTTGCTTGGATGTGGTCTTATCCCTTATTGCTTGTTTTGGTCTAATTATTATGTAAGGGATATGGGCTCATAGTGTTTATTTAAGTTGTTTTGGGTTGGTTTTATGATGCATGCAATCTGCCCAATATCTAGTTGTTTGTTTTGGGCTGGAAATGACTTTATTTTGTGTTTTAGAGTTAAGCCCATGTGTTTTGGCCCTAGGGCAGCCTAGTTAGATGCTCTTCTTTAGGGTTATGTTTGTTGGGGCTTATATATAGCCTCCTTAAGATGTAAAACGGAATTTTTAGCCACCATTGAATTGAAATCAAAACAAAACGTTTTCTTCTTGTTCTTTCAAGAACAGATTGTGTTCTTCATAGAACCAAAATATCCTTAGTAATTAAGCTTGTGAGTTCTACAAGATTAATTGCACCAAGAATTTCAGAGTTGTTTTCAAGAGTACTTGAAGGTAAGTTTCTGATTCTTGTTCTAAATTCCTTGCTTTCTCTCTTCAAGAGTACTTGGGGGTTATAGGGATTGTCGGGTACTTCCGTGATTGCATGCTTTCCGCTAGATCTTCCTTGTTGATTTGCAAGAGTACTTGTTAATTGGCTAGGGTCGTATCATACACACCTTCACCAAAACCCCCTCTTAAAAAACACTTCCAACACACCAAGAAATACCCAATCTGTCTGATAAGGAACCGGGATCGGCAATCAAAGGAATGAGATGTAAGTTCGCCTCTATGGCACCCCACGTTTATAATGAAACGAAAACACCAATAATCGAGCAAAGAACAAGATAAACGCCACAAATGAATTGATAAGTTTACTTTAATTCTTGATGCAATTAGAGGATAGCAAATTCTCACAATCACTCTAATTAAGAAGAACATGCAAGAGCATGAGCAATTCTGCCTTTGATTCAAATTATGCCAAAAATCTCGTTTTACATCTTAAGGAGGCTATTTATATGCCTTAAACAAACATAACCCTAAAGAAGAGCATCTAACTAGGCTGCCCTAGGGCCAAAACACATGGGCTTAACTCTAAAACACAAAATAAAGTCATTTCCAGCCCAAAACAAACAACTTAATATTGGGCAGATTGCATGCATCATAAAACCAACCCAAAACAACTTAAATAAACACTATGAGCCCATATTACATATTAATTAGACCAAAACATGCAACAAGGGATAAGGACACGTCCAAGCCCACATCCCTTACATATTAGCATGGCTAGGGTGTGCTACACCAACAGCACATGTCTCCAACATTGTAAGAAGCCTAGGTGTGCCTTCAAGTTCCACACAACACTTGTTAAATGCCACATCATGAAGTTCTTGTGTAATTTGGGCTTGCACATATAAGGATATGGCTGCCCCATATCTCTTTGCTTGACTTCTTGTAATTGGCCCACTAGGAAACACTAATGGATCTCCCATGTTGTTCTCCTTGCTCACTTGAGCTCCATGGTTGAGTGATGGTTGATCCATATCATTCCCCCCTTCCTCAAAAAGATTTGTCCTCAAATCTGCATCCATGTCAAAAGGAGACAAATCACTAACATTAAAGGTAGCGGAAACACCATACTCACCTGGCAAGTCTATCTTGTAGGCGTTGTCATTGATGCGTTCCAAGACTTGGAATGGACCATCTCCACGTGCATCTAGCTTAGACTTTCGTTGGTTGGGAAACCTTTCCTTCCGAAGGTGCACCCAAACCCAATCTCCAGGCGCAAACACCAGCTTCTTCCTTCCTTTGTTTGCCCTGTCAGCATATTGTTTGTTCCTCTTTTCAATATTTGCTCGAGCCTTCTCATGTAAAGACTTCACCAATTCAGCCTTTTTATCACCATCTAAACTAGAGAGCTCATGTAAAGGTAAAGGAACAAGATCCAAAACAGTTAGTGGGTTAAATCCATAAACAAGTTCAAATGGAGTAAAACATGAAGTAGAATGTATGCTTCGATTATATGCAAATTCAATAAATGGCAAACAATCCTCCCAAGTTTTCAAATTTTTACCCACTATCGCACGAAGTAAAGTTCCTAAAGTCCTATTCACAACTTCAGTTTGTCCATCTGTTTGTGGATGACAGGTAGTAGAATAAAGTAATTTTGTACCTAGCTTACCCCACAAAACCTTCCAAAAATGTGAAAGGAACTTAGCATCCCTATCAGAAACGATAGTCCGTGGAACTCCATGTAATCGAACCACCTCTCTAAAGAACAATTCAGCACTATGAATGGCATCATCAGTTTTATGACAAGGAATGAAATGAGCCATTTTGTTGAACCTATCAACCACTACAAATATACTGTCTCTACCATGCCTAGTCCTAGGTAATCCAAGTACAAAATCCATAGAGATATCAACCCAAGGTGAACTAGGAACTGGTAAAGGCATATACAAGCCATGAGGCATAGACTTAGACTTGGCCTGTTTACAAGTAAGGCAAGAATCACAAACTTTCTCGACATCTTTACGCATATGAGGCCAATAAAAATGTTCATTCAACATGTCATAAGTCTTATGTACCCCAAAATGTCCCATCAATCCCCCACAATGAGACTCAAGTACAAGCAAATCACGCATAGAGCATTTAGGAACACAAAGTTTACTACCCTTAAACAAATATCCTTCATGTCGATAAAATTTATCAAATGCTCCATGTTCACATGCCAAATACACATTACCAAAATCTGAATCAGACACATACAAATCCTTAACATACTCAAATCCTAGCAACTTAGAACTAAGAGTAGTAAGTAAAGCATGTCTCCGTGACAATGCATCAGTAACAACGTTATCCTTTCCATGCTTGTATTTAATAACGTAAGGGAATTGTTCAATGAACTCAACCCACTTACCATGTCGCTTGTTGAGCTTACCTTGACCCTTCAAGTGTTTTAGGGCTTCATGATCAGTGTGAATGACAAACTCCTTAGGTAATAAGTAGTGTTGCCATACGTTCAAAGTCCTCACCAAGGCATATAGCTCCTTATCATAGGTCGAGTAATTGAGTTGTGCTCCATTCAACTTCTCACTGAAGTAGGCAATTGGCTTCTTCTCTTGCATCAGCACTCCTCCAATACCTACACCAGAAGCATCACACTCAATTTCAAAGGTGTTCTCAAAATTAGGTAAAGAAAGTATTGGAGCGGATGTCAACTTCCCTTTAAGCATGTCAAACGCTTTCTGTTGTTCCTCGCCCCACTTGAACCCAACTTCCTTTTTAATTACCTCCGTGAGTGGTGCAGCAATCGAAGAGAAATCTTGTACAAACCGTCGGTAGAAACTTGCCAACCCATGGAAACTTCGTACATCCGAAGCTGATTTCGGCGTCGGCCATTCCTTGATAGCTTTCACTTTCTCGTCATCCACCTCTATACCCTGCACACTCACAACAAAACCAAGAAACACAAGTCTATCTATACAAAATGTGCATTTCTTAAGCTTAGCATACAATTGTTCAGTTCTCAAAGCTTGTAATACTAGCCTAACATGCCCAACATGATCATTAAGAGACTTGCTATAAACAAGTATATCATCAAAGTACACAACTACAAATTTTCCTAAGAAAGCACGTTTTTGACTGTAGCAATTTACTGTAGCACACGTTTTTGACTTATATCCTCACTTAACCTACAAATGTGACCCAATTTAGGTAGGGTAAGGGCTTAACAAGGTATAAGTGGATGGTTTGTGTCTCCCAATTCAATTTAGGTAGGTAATGAATTAATATTTAGGTGGTCCAACAATGAATTTTGTGTTTTCTCAAGATAAGATCCCAAATCAAGTCAAAATATAATATCCTTCAATTGAATGTAAGATAGACTATCAATAAATTCCCAAATCAAGTCAAAATGCCTTTAGGTTGTCCAGCAATTGTGTCTTCCAATTTCAATCTAGGTAGATATTGACTTAGTATGTAGGTTGTCCAACAATTTTGTGTCTCCCAATTCAACTTAAGTAGGTAATGACCTTAACAAATTCTGACTTATCTCTCTTTATCAATGACCCTTTTTTTTTTTTTTTTTTTAATCAAGAAACAAGCAAACAACAAGAATATTCAAAGATAGATCTTGAATTAGTCAAAAGGGTAACTAGAAAATGATGCAAACAGTAAGAAGATACAAAAAGAAAACTAGATTCAAGAAGATTTAAAGAGAAATTATCTAAATCCAACAAAATCTAAAGAGAAATTGTCTAGATCCAACAAGATCTAAAGAGATAATGTCTAGATCCAACAAGATCTAAAGAGAAAATGTTTAGATCCAACAAGATCTAAAGAGATAATGTCTAGATCCAACAAGATCTAAAGAGATAATGTAACACGAAGATAAACAACAATGAATCCAACAACAAGAAAACTCAAATTCCTAACTAAGATAACAGAACTTACCCCAAAACTTTGATTTGGCTCTGATACCAAATGATAAGGAACCGGGATCGGCAATCAAAGGAATGAGATGTAAGTTCGCCTCTATGGCACCCCACGTTTATAATGAAACGGAAACACCAATAATCGAGCAAAGAACAAGATAAACGCCACAAATGAATTGATAAGTTTACCTTAATTCTTGATGCAATTAGAGGATAGCAAATTCTCACAATCACTCTAATTAAGAAGAACATGCAAGAGCATGAGCAATTCTGCCTTTGATTCAAATTATGCCAAAAATCTCGTTTTACATCTTAAGGAGGCTATTTATATGCCTTAAACAAACATAACCCTAAAGAAGAGCATCTAACTAGGCTGCCCTAGGGCCAAAACACATGGGCTTAACTCTAAAACACAAAATAAAGTCATTTCCAGCCCAAAACAAACAACTTAATATTGGGCAGATTGCATGCATCATAAAACCAACCCAAAACAACTTAAATAAACACTATGAGCCCATATTACATATTAATTAGACCAAAACATGCAACAAGGGATAAGGACACGTCCAAGCCCACATCCCTTACATATTAGCATGGCTAGGGTGTGCTACACCAACAGCACATGTCTCCAACATTGTAAGAAGCCTAGGTGTGCCTTCAAGTTCCACACAACACTTGTTAAATGCCACATCATGAAGTTCTTGTGTAATTTGGGCTTGAACATATAAGGATATGGCTGCCCCATATCTCTTTGCTTGACTTCTTGTAATTGGCCCACTAGGAAACACTAATGGATCTCCCATGTTGTTCTCCTTGCTCCCTTGAGCTCCATGGTTGAGTGATGGTTGATCCATATCACTGTCCCACCATCCAAAAGTACCTCTAAGAATGCTTTGAAATGTTTCAAATGCCAAGGGTATGGACACTTCCAATCTGAATGTCCTTCAAGGAAAGTAATGACCCTTAGAGAGATAGAGGAGATTGAGGAAGAAATATACCATGCTGATTCTGTTGCAGTAAATAGTGAATTGAATGTTGATGAGGGAGATATGCTAGTTTGTGATGCAATGGAAGATGGGGAGTGTTTAGTGATGATGCGTATTTTGAATATTGAAAAGAATGAGGAGGATTGGAGGAGGAAATCCTTATTTCACACTAGATGTTTGACAAAAAATAAATTGTGTGAAGTTATTATTGATAGTGGTGCATGTGAGAATGTTGTATCCAATGAAATGGTTGCGAAGTTGGGACTGAAAACTGAGCCAATTGACAACCCTTATAGGTTGGCTTGGCTGAATTCTGAGCATGAAATTAAAGTCACTAAGAAGTGTCTAGTTCCTTTTGCAATTGGGCAATACGTGGATGAGGTGAGCTGCCATGTTATCCCAACGACAGCTTGTCACTTGCTTCTTGGGAGACCTTGGTTGTATGATAAGGATGTGCAACACCAAGGAAAGGCCAATACTTACACCTTTTTCCATGAGGGTAACACCATCTTGCTCACACCGTTACTACCCGAGAAGCGAAAGAAGAAAAGAGAAGTTGGAATGGTTGGATTGTTATCCAATGATGAGAAGAGTGAGATCATGGAAGGGCTGCCTAGCTATGTTCCAATTGATGTGGAGGATGAGCCTAAACAGAATCATGTGATTCCAAAAGAGGTAAAATTTCTTATTAGAGAGTTTGAGAGAGTTTTCCCGAACACTTTACCTATCGGTTTGCCCCCTCTAAGATCAATACAACATGAGATCAGTTTTGTTCCGGGAGCTCATATTCCTCATAAGCACTCCTATAGAATGAGTCCTAAAGAGAGTGATGAATTACAAAAGCAAGTTGATGAATTGTTAAAGAGAGGCTTTATAAGGGAGAGTGTTTCTCCTTGTGTTGTGCCAGCCTTTGTTGTTCCTAAAAAGAATGGCAAGTGGAGAATGGTGATAGATTCAAGGGCTGTTAACAAGATAACGATCAAGTACAGGTTTCCTATTCCAAGGCTTGATGATATGCTTGATCGATTGCATGGAGCTTCAATTTTCTCAAGGATTGATCTTGCAAATGGATTCTACCAAAGTCGTGTTAGAGAAGGTGATGAGTGGAAGACAGCCTTCAAGACCAATGAGGGGCTGTATGAATGGTTGGTCATGCCTATGGGACTCTCTAATTCACCTTCCACCTTTATGCGACTCATGAATGAGGTACTTACACCTTTTCTTAACAAATTTGTGGTGATATACTTTGATGATATTCTGATCTTTAGTACTAGTTTACATGAGCATTATATGCATTTGAGACTTGTTTTTGAGGTTTTGTGATACGGATCCACTACCACCAACCACCTATGGAGCTCAAGGAAACAAGGACCACAACAATGGCAATCCATTAGCACTTCCTAATGGACCAATTACAAGGAGCCGTGCAAAGAAGTATGGAGCAACCATGTCCTTATATATTCAAGAACAAATCACACAAGAGCTCCATGACCTTGCTTTCAACAAGTGCTATGAAGAACTTGAAGGAACACCTAAGTTTCTCACATTAATAGAAGCACAAGTTGAGTGGGAACCATGTTTGGATAGCAAGAGCTCCTTTGCGCTTCTCGCGCTCGCGCAGTGAAGGTTCGCGCTCGCGAGTGTCGCTCGCGCTCGCGCATGTTGGAATCGCGCTCGCGATTTGCGCTGCCTAACTCACTGCCTCTCCTTTGCGCTTCTCGCGCTCGCGCAGTGAAGGTTCGCGCTCGCGAAGTGTCGCTCGCGCTCGCGCATGTTGGAATCGCGCTCGCGACTTGCGCTGCCTAACTCTCTGCCTCTCCTTTGCGCTTCTCGCGCTCGCGCAGTGAAGGTTCGCGCTCGCGAAGTGTCGCTCGCGCTCGCGCATGTTGGAATCGCGCTCGCGACTTGCGCTGCCTAACTCTCTGCCTCTCCTTTGCGCTTCTCGCGCTCGCGCACGGTAGAATCGCGCTCGCGAGGTGTGGTCGCGCTCGCGTATGTGAAGCTCGCGCTCGCGAAGGAAGCTAGTTAGCTTATTTTGTGTTTTTTTTTGCTTTGTTAATGGGTTGGGCCTCCAATATTTCGGCCACCCTTGATTAATTAGCCTTATTTTGTTTAGATTTAGTCAATCTTTAGTAGATTTGGAATAGATATCCAAATCCTTAAGTTGTTATGATTTTGTTAGTCAACTCCTTAGTTGGTTTAGATTTGCTAAATCCTACTCCTTAGCTAACTCTAAATCCTCTAAGGATCTGGACCTCTTAGATTAGTATAAATAGCTTGCTATTTTGTAATTTTGAAGAATCAACAATTAATGAATTAAAGACTATTTCTTCATGCTTAGGCGTGTTCATGTTTTTAGAGAGTGTGAGATTGCATTCTTCTAATTGCATCAAGAATCAAGGTAAACTTATCAATTCTTTGTGGCGTTTATCTTATTCTTTTACTCTATTATTGGTGTTCTTGCTTCTTTAAGCTTTGGGTGCCATAGAGGGGAATTTATTCTAGATCTTTGATCTATTCCAAAACTTGTCATTGAGTTCATGAAATTTATTTTCATTGGGTTCCGCGTCAGTTTGGTATCAGAGCCAAAGATTAAGGTAAATTCTTATTTATCTTAGCTCTAGGATCTGTGTTTATTTGTTTTTTCTTATTCTTATTGTTCTTGTGTTTGTTTTCTTCTTCATCTTATTCTTTTATGTTTGTTTTCTTGTTTGATTGTTTCAATTCGTTTTTGTTTCAATTAAATTTAGTAATTTCGTGCTTGTTTCAATTCTGGAAGTTTAGATCTTAGATCTTGTTGTTAAAAAAAAAAAAAAAAAAAAGAGTATAGAAAGAAAATTTCGTCCACCATTGAAATTGCTAGTGTGGATCTTGATTTTGTTCCTGCAACCAAGAGATTTGATCCTAATTCAAAGGGATTTTACCTTATTTTGTGGGATTTTGCCATAATTTGTGGGATTATTCCTAATCCTTAAGAGATTTGACTATATCTAGTGGGATTGTGCCTAATCCTAAGGGATTTGACCATATTTTGTGGGATTTAGTTTATCCACTATAATCTTGTGATAAAATCCAATCTTAACTACTTGTGGATAAGATAACAAAGATTAGTTGACCATATCTTTGAGATTGAGAAAATCTACTACAATCCTTGTCAAATCTAAGAATCCTACTTAAATTGGGTTGCATTAAAAAGGGAACAAGGCAGCACGCCCGTGCTACACCTCAAGCACACCCGTGCTAGATCTTGCCTACCACTTGTTGGACTAGGCCTAATTACACACGCCCGTGCTCTGTTCTAGCCCTATCTTAAAATTGTGTTCTTTTGGTTTTTCTTTGTTTGCTTGCTTTGTTTTGGGTAGAATTAATTAGGTCCATATTTGGTTTGCTTTGTAGTAAGCTAAATTCATACATTATATCCTAAAATTGTCTTTTAAATTCTAGTTTCTTGTTTTTGTGTGAACTTTCTATTGCTTCTATTACATTGTTAGGGTGTGTTTGCTTGTTCACTACACTCTAATTGATCATTTAAGTAGTGCATTGTTTATGTTCTTGTGCTACTGTCCATATCGTTTTGAGTCTTCTTTTTAGAATTTGTGCTTGCTTTTCATTGTTAAGTTTTATTCCTTGATTCTAAACGTGATCTTTGAGTTGGTTGGTTGAACTAAGATTCTGAAGTTCAATTGGAAGAATTGCAAGGAGTGATTCAAGAGTGTAAACACGTGAGGGAGTGAATTACCATTAACTCAAATCTTCTTGTGTTTTCTTTTGAATACTAACCATGAGTACAGGCAAATCTGGAGATGGTAATGATGGAATTCCAATTAAAGATCCTCAATTAAAACTCTTCATGGAAGCAATTCAAGGACAGTTTAGAACCTTCAATAATCTTGTCCAAGACATGAGGGAGGAATTGCAAGAGATAAAGGCTTCACAAAGCTCTAATACAACTAAAACTCGTCCACAAGCTAGATTTCAGGACCATGATGATGAAGAGAGTGAAGAGACCAATCCTAATAAACTTGATGGGGACTTGGGATCAATTAAGATGAGGATTCCAGAATTCAAAGGCAACAACAATGCTGAAGAATTCCTTGAATGGGAGAGAAAGGTAGAACAAATCTTTGAATGCCATAACTATTCTCAAGAAAAGAAATCCCATCTTGCTGCTGTTGAATTCAAAGGTTATGCCATGTTTTGGTGGGAACAATTGCTGTTGAAAAGAAGAAGGAAAGGATTACGACCCGTACCACCATGGGAGATCATGAAAGAGCTAATGCACCAAAAATTTGTCCCTACTCATTACTTTAGGGATTTACATAACAAATTAGCTAGAATGGTGCAAGGAGGAAGGAGTGTTGAAGAATACTACAAGGAGATGGAGATTTGCATGGCAAGAGCCAAGATTGAAGAGGAGGAGCAAATCACCATGTCACGTTTCCTAGGGGGTCTCAATAAAGACATTGCTGATGCTTTAGAGATGTATAGGTATGAAAGCTTAGAGGAGATGGTAGATATGGCCATGAAACTTGAAAGACAGAAAAAGGGGAGATCCAACACCAACAAGTATTCCAACAACACATGGGGATCTAAATGGTCTAAAGAAGGTGAGAAGAAGGAATTTAGAGGTTCAAATTCTCAAAGGACAAATTCAACTTCAAAGGGTAAAGAAACTGTCCAAACTCCATTTAAAAGCAACAAAGGTACTTCTAACTCTACAACCCCTTCTAGAGAAATTAAATGCTTTAAATGTTTGGGGAAAGGGCATTATGCATCTCAATGTCCTAATAAAAGAGTTATGATTGCTAAAGATGATGGGAATATTAGTTCTGAATCTGAATGTAGTGATTATGATGATATGCCTAATTTAGATGAAGATAATGATGATTCAGAAAATTTAATACTTCCTGAACATGGAGAAGCTTTGGTTGCTAGACGTGCTTTGAACATGCATGTTAAGGAAGAAAGCCTTGAGCAACGTGAGAATATATTTCACACTAGATGTTTGATTAGTGGGAAGGTGTGTACTCTTATTATTGATGGGGGTAGTTGCACTAATGTTGCTAGTGTGAACATGGTAAACAAACTGAACTTGACTTGTCAAGCATCCTAAACCATATAAATTGCAATGGTTGAATGATTGTGGGGAGGTAAAAGTGACTAAACAGGTACTTGTGCCATTTTCTATTGGATGGTATGAAGATGAAATTTTGTGTGATATAGTACCTATGCAAGCTGGACATCTATTGTTGGGAAGACCATGGCAATATGATAGAAAAGCACTTCATGATGGATTCCACAATCGATATTCTTTGATTCATAAAGGGAAAAAGGTGGTTCTTGTACCATTATCACCTCAAGAAGTATATGAAGATCAAAGAAAGATAGTTGAGAGAGAGAGAGAGGTTTCGGCCTTGAGAAAGAAAGAAAGTGAGGTTTCGAGAGAACAAAAGAGAGAAGATAGTAAGAATGAGGGAAAAGAGGCCACAAAAATAACAAAACAAATTAATGGCCCAATTGTGAGTGAAAAAAAGAGAGAAGAAAAAAAGAAACAGACTTTTTATGCAAGAGTTAGAGAGGTTAAGTGTGCCATTGCCTTGGAGAAGCCCATATTACTTCTTAGGTACAAGGAAATTTTATTTGCTGAAACTAATGCTAACCTTGATAGTTTGCCTTCTATGTTTGTTTCTATGTTGCAGGAATTTGATGATGTCTTTCCTAGTGAACTACCTAGTGATTTACCACCTTTAAGGGGAATAGAACATCAAATTGACTTTATTCCTGGATCCACCATTCCAAATAGGCCTGCCTATAGAAGCAATCCAATGGAGACAAAGGAGTTGCAAAGGCAAGTTGATGAACTTATGGAGAAAGGTTTGGTGAGAGAAAGTATGAGCCCGTGTGCCGTTCCCGTGCTTCTAGTACCTAAAAAGGATGGAACATGGCGCATGTGTGTTGATTGTAGAGCGGTCAACAAAATCACAGTAAAGTATAGACACCCTATCCCTAGACTTGATGATATGTTAGATGAATTGCATGGGGCAACTTACTTTACTAAAATTGATTTAATGAGTGGTTACCATCAAATTAGAATGCAACCAGGTGATGAATGGAAAACTGCTTTTAAAACTAAGTATGGTTTGTATGAATGGTTAGTTATGCCTTTTGGACTATCTAATGCACCTAGTACTTTTATGAGGCTTATGAACCATGTATTGCGTGCCTTCTTAGGAAAGTTTGTGGTTGTATACTTTGATGATATACTCATCTATAGCAAGTCTCTTAATGATCATATTGAGCATGTTAGGATAGTGTTACAAACTTTGAGGACAGAAAAGTTGTATGCTAAACTTAACAAATGCACATTTTGTATAGATAGACTTGTATTTCTTGGTTTTATTGTGAGTGCACAGGGTATTGAAGTAGATGAGGAGAAAGTGAAAGCTATCAAAGAATGGCCAACTCCCAAATCGGTTTCTGAAGTTAGGAGTTTTCATGGGTTGGCAAGCTTCTATAGAAGGTTTGTTAAAGATTTCTCTTCAATTGCAGCACCACTAACAGAAATTATCAAAAAGGAAGTTGGGTTTAAGTGGGAAGAAGAACAACAAAGGGCATTCGAAACACTAAAAGGGAAGTTAACTTCTGCACCTATACTTTCTTTGCCTAATTGTGATAATACTTTTGAGATTGAGTGTGATGCTTCTGGAGTGGGAATTGGGGCTGTCCTAATGCAAGAAAAGAAGCCAATTGCCTACTTTAGTGAGAAGTTGAATGGAGCACAACTCAATTATTCAACCTATGACAAAGAGCTTTATGCCTTGGTAAGAACTTTACATGTTTGGCAACACTACTTATTACCTAAAGAGTTTGTCATCCATACTGACCATGAGGCCCTAAAACACATGAAAGGTCAAGGTAAGCTCAATAAAAGACATGGTAAGTGGGTTGAATTTATTGAACAATTTCCATATGTGATTAAATACAAGCATGGAAAAGACAATGTTGTTGCTGATGCATTATCAAGAAGATATACTCTAATTACTGCTCTTAGTTCTAAATTGCTTGGATTTGAGTATGTTAAGGACTTATATGTGAAAGATTCAGACTTTGGCAACATATATGTAGCTTGTGAGCATGGAGCATTTGATAAGTTCTATAGACATGATGGATATTTGTTTAAGAACAACAAACTTTGTGTGCCTAAATGTTCTATGCGTGAATTGCTTGTGCTTGAATCTCATAGTGGGGGATTGATGGGACACTTTGGGGTACATAAGACTTATGATATGTTGAATGAACACTTTTATTGGCCTCATATGATTAAAGATGTAGAAAGAGTTTGTAACTCTTGTATTGCATGTAAACAGGCCAAATCTAAGTCTATGCCTCATGGATTATACATGCCTTTACCTGTTCCTAGTTCTCCTTGGATTGATATATCTATGGACTTTGTACTTGGATTACCTAGGACTAAACGTGGTAGAGATAGCATATTTGTTGTTGTTGATAGATTTAGCAAGATGGCTCATTTTATTCCTTGTCATAAAACTGATGATGCCAACAATATTGCTGAATTATTCTTTAAAGAAGTGGTAAGATTGCATGGGGTACCAAGAACTATAGTTTCTGATAGGGATGCAAAGTTCCTTTCACACTTTTGGAGAGTTTTGTGGAGTAAGCTTGGAACTAAATTGCTTTATTCTACGACTTGTTATCCACAAACAGATGGACAAACTGAAGTTGTGAATAGAACTTTAGGGACATTACTTCGTGCCATTGTGGGTAAGAACTTGAAAACTTGGGAAGATTGTTTGCCATTCATTGAGTTTGCATATAATCGTAGCATACATTCTACTTCAGGTTATAGCCCATTTGAACTTGTTTATGGCTTTAATCCACTAACTGTATTAGATCTTGTTCCTTTACCTTTAAATGAACTTTCTAATCTAGATGGTGAGAAAAAGGCAGAATTGGTGAAGTCTTTACATGAGAAGGCTAGAGCCAACATAGAAAAGAGGAACAAGCAATATGCTAATCAAGCCAACAAGGGCAGGAAGAAGTTAGTACTTATGCCAGGTGATTGGGTTTGGGTACACTTTCGCAAGGAAAGATTTCCCAACCAAAGGAAGAATAAGCTAGATGCACGTGGAGATGGGCCATTCCAAGTCTTAGAACGCATCAATGACAATGCCTACAAAATAGACTTACCAGGTGAGTATAATGTTTCTGCAACTTTTAATATTAGTGATTTGTCTCCCTTTGACATGGATGCAGATTTGAGGACAAATCTTTTTAAAGAAGGGGGGGATGATACGGATCCACTACCACCAACCACCTATGGAGCTCAAGGAAACAAGGACCACAACAATGGCAATCCATTAGCACTTCCTAATGGACCAATTACAAGGAGCCGTGCAAAGAAGTATGGAGCAACCATGTCCTTATATATTCAAGAACAAATCACACAAGAGCTCCATGACCTTGCTTTCAACAAGTGCTATGAAGAACTTGAAGGAACACCTAAGTTTCTCACATTAATAGAAGCACAAGTTGAGTGGGAACCATGTTTGGATAGCAAGAGCTCCTTTGCGCTTCTCGCGCTCGCGCAGTGAAGGTTCGCGCTCGCGAGTGTCGCTCGCGCTCGCGCATGTTGGAATCGCGCTCGCGATTTGCGCTGCCTAACTCACTGCCTCTCCTTTGCGCTTCTCGCGCTCGCGCAGTGAAGGTTCGCGCTCGCGAAGTGTCGCTCGCGCTCGCGCATGTTGGAATCGCGCTCGCGACTTGCGCTGCCTAACTCTCTGCCTCTCCTTTGCGCTTCTCGCGCTCGCGCAGTGAAGGTTCGCGCTCGCGAAGTGTCGCTCGCGCTCGCGCATGTTGGAATCGCGCTCGCGACTTGCGCTGCCTAACTCTCTGCCTCTCCTTTGCGCTTCTCGCGCTCGCGCACGGTAGAATCGCGCTCACGAGGTGTGGTCGCGCTCGCGTATGTGAAGCTCGCGCTCGCGAAGGAAGCTAGTTAGCTTATTTTGTGTTTTTTTTGCTTTGTTAATGGGTTGGGCCTCCAATATTTCGGCCACCCTTGATTAATTAGCCTTATTTTGTTTAGATTTAGTCAATCTTTAGTAGATTTGGAATAGATATCCAAATCCTTAAGTTGTTATGATTTTGTTAGTCAACTCCTTAGTTGGTTTAGATTTGCTAAATCCTACTCCTTAGCTAACTCTAAATCCTCTAAGGATCTGGACCTCTTAGATTAGTATAAATAGCTTGCTATTTTGTAATTTTGAAGAATCAACAATTAATGAATTAAAGACTATTTCTTCATGCTTAGGCGTGTTCATGTTTTTAGAGAGTGTGAGATTGCATTCTTCTAATTGCATCAAGAATCAAGGTAAACTTATCAATTCTTTGTGGCGTTTATCTTATTCTTTTACTCTATTATTGGTGTTCTTGCTTCTTTAAGCTTTGGGTGCCATAGAGGGGAATTTATTCTAGATCTTTGATCTATTCCAAAACTTGTCATTGAGTTCATGAAATTTATTTTCATTGGGTTCCGCGTCATTTTGGACCGTGAATCATTGTATGCTAATGTAGAGAAGTGTCATTTTTGTGATAGCACCATTGGTTTTTTAGGGTATGTTGTATCTAAAGATGGTATAAGTATGGATTCTGAAAAGGTCAAGGCCATTGTTGATTGGCCTATTCCAAACAATCTGTTTCAAGTAAGGAGTTTTCATGGGTTTTGTTCTTTTTATAGGAGATTCATTAAAGGTTTTAGTACTATAACAAGTCCTATAACAGACTGCATGAAAAAAGGGGTGTTTAAATGGACACCTCAAGCCACCCTTGCTTTTAACACTTTAAAGAATGCAATGACAAATGCTCCTGTTTTGGCCTTGCCTAATTTCAACTTACCTTTTGAATTGGAGTGTGATGCTAGTGGGGTTGGGATAGGGGCTGCTTTGAGTCAAGAAGGCAAACCTATTGCATTTTTTAGTGAAAAATTGAATGAGTGTAGGAGAAAATATTCTGCCTATGATCTTGAGTTCTATGCCTTGATTCGTGCTCTAAGACATTGGAGTGCATATTTGTTGGCTAACTCTTTCATCTTATTTACTGACCATCAAGCCCTCAAATACATACAAAGTCAAGCTAAGTTAAGCAAGAGACATGCATCTTGGGTTGAATACATGCAATCCTTTGATTTTGTAGTGAAGTATAGGGATGGTCCAAGTAATAGAGTGGCTGATGCATTGTCTAGGAGATATGAGGTTCTTAGTACCATGCATGCTCATGTAATAGGATTTGAGAATATTAAGACCTTGTATGAGAGTGATGGGGATTTCGGTCAAATTTGGGAGAGAGTTAGGAAAGATGGTGCATTTAGGGACTTCACTATTCATGATGGTTATCTTTTCAAGCTTGATGCTGTTTGTGTTCCTCAAAGCTCTTTAAGGGAAGCAATTCTTAAGGAAGTCCATGGTGGAGGCCTAGCCGGTCACTTTGGAAGAGACAAAACCTATGAATTGGCAAGCAAACATTTCTGTTGGCCAAAGATGTGGAAAGAGATTTCAAGACTTGTTGAGGGTTGTAATACTTGTAAGCAATCCAAGATGACCTTACAAGCTCACGGACCATACATGCCTTTGCCGATTCCAAGCTCACCATGGGAAGATGTAAGTATTGATTTCATTGTTGGCTTGCCGAGAACAAGACGAAATAATGATTCCATTATGGTTGTAGTAGATAGATTCTCAAAAATGGCTCATTTTATTGCTTGTAACAAAACTAATGATGCATCTCATATTCTGAATTTGTACTTTGAAAATGTTGTAAAACTCCATGGAATTCCTAGGAGCATAGTAAGTGATAGGGATGTAAAGTTTTTGAGTCATTTTTGGAGGCATTTGTGGGCAAGGTTAGGAACTACCTTGAAGTTCAGTACGGCTTTTCATCCTCAAACAGATGGACAAACAGAAGTGGTCAATCGAAGCTTAGGCAACATTTTGCGAAGTTTGCTAAAGGGGAAAGTAAAGAATTGGGATTCTTTGTTGGCTCATGCTGAATTTGCTTACAACAGTTCGAAGAGTAAGACCACTAATTTTACTCCTTTTGAATTAGTTTATGGAGCTAATCCACTTGTTCCTCTTGATTTGAGCAACGCACACTCTAGTATCCCCTCTAACTTAAAGGCCGAGGACAGAGCTACTGCAATTGTCAAACTCCATGCTAGAGCAAAAGCACATATTGAGAAGAAGAACGAAGCCTATAAGATGCAAGCTAAGCTAAAACCTGTTGTGGAATTTAAAGAAGGTGACTTAGTGTGGGTTCACTTAAGGAAGGAACGATTCCCTTCTAAAAGAAAGAATAAACTTATGCCCAAAGCCGAGGGTCCTTACAAGATCATCAAGAAGGTAAACCAGAATGCTTACAAGGTAGAGCTGCCTCCGTCTTACAAGATTTCCAACACCTTCAATGTAAGTGACTTAGCCAAATATAAGGAAGACACCATGTCAACTTCTGACCAAGTTGAAACTTTTCAAGAAGGGGAGAATGATGGAGGTCCATCTAGCCTAGCCTTACAAGCTGTCCTAGACATGGGCCTTGGTCTTGATTCCATTAGTGAAGTTAATGAAGACAGTCCAAGTGAAGATGGGCTTGGTGGGAGTGACATGTTCAATCTGAAGCTACAGCTCCTTTTAGGGCCATTTGGGTTCCTTCAAACCATCATCTTTGAAGACAATAATCAAGGAGCACTTGGTTGATCATTGACTATGAATTCCAGCTCATTTGTGTTGTTTTCAAACTTAGTTAGGTGTTCTTTGAATTGTGCCTTTGAATGAGTTATTTCAAACTTAGTTAGGTGTCCTTTGAATAAGTTGTTTTCAACCTAGTTAGGTGTATCTTTGAATGTATTGTTTTCAACCTAGTTAGGTGTCCTTTGAAATTGTGTCTTTGAACAACACATTCAAAGGGAGTTTATGGCTATCTCTTGTTTCCCTATATAAAGGGACTTTGTGTATTTTGAAAGGGAGATTTGGAATATCAAGAAAGTGTTAATCACATTTGGGTTTTATTAGTTTCCAAAAACTATTGGGTTTTGTTTGTTTCCAAAAACAATCATCTATTTTTTTTCATTTTAATCTTCACCATCAACTATCTTAGCCTTTCATCACATTTTGAATCAAGTTACTGTAGCACGGATGCTTCTGAGTTCCTGTAGCAAGTTACTGTAGCACTCGTGTTTCTCTATCAAAATCACAGTCCTTTCCACCACGCCATCAGAGTGATTGTGAGAATTTGCTATCCTCTAATTGCATCAAGAATTAAGGTAAACTTATCAACTCGTTGTGGCGTTTATCTTGTTCTTTGCTCGATTATTGGTGTTACCGTTTCATTATAAACGTGGGGTGCCATAGAGCGTTTTAATCTCGATTATTGGTGTTTCCGTTTCCTTATAAACGTGGGGTGCCATAGAGGCGAACTTATATCCCATTCCTTTGATTGCCGATCCCGATCCGTCTCATTTGGTATCATAGCCAAATCAAAGTTTTGGGGTAAGTTCTGTTATCTTAGTTTAGGAATTTGAGTTTTCTATTTGCTGGATTTCCTTTGATGTTATCTTAAATACTTGCTTTCATTCTAGATCTGGATTTTTCTCTTTAGATCTTCTTGGATCTGTACTTTTTCTTTTAGATGTTCTTGGATCTGAGTTTTCTCTTTGGATCTTCTTGTTGTTTGTTTGTTTATTAAAAAAAAAACAAAAAAAAAAAAATCAATTGATTACGTTATTAAGAATTTATAAGTTATTAAATACCAAATCTAGAGATTTGTTTGTCTTCTTGAATCTTGTTGATAAAAAAAAAAAAAAAAAAAAAAAAAAAAAGAGAGGTAAGTCAAATCTTGTTAAAGTCATTACCTACCTAAATTGAATTGGGAGACACAAAATTCATTGTTGGTTACCTACCTAAGTTGAATTGGGAGACACAAAATTGTTGGACAACCTACATACTAAGTCAATATCTACCTAGATTGAAATTGGAAGACACAATTGCTGGACAACCTAAAGGCATTTTGACTTGATTTGGGGATTTATTGATAGTCTATCTTACATTCAATTGAAGGATATTATATTTTGACTTGATTTGGAATCTTATCTTGAGAAAACACAAAATTCATTGTTGGACCACCTAAATATTAATTCATTACCTACCTAAATTGAATTGGGAGACACAAACCATCCACTTATACCTTGTTAAGTCCTTACCCTACCTAAATTGGGTCACATTTGTAGGTTAAGTGAGGATATAAGTCAAAAACGTGTGCTACAGTAACTTGCTACAGGAACTCATAAGCAAACTTGCTACAGTACCTTAAAACGTCTGCTATAGTAACTTGCTACAGGAACTCAGAAGCAAACTTGCTACAGTACCTTTAAAAAAAAAAAATTTTTTTTGGGTTTTCTTTGTTTGCTTGCTTTGATTGGGTAGAATTAATTAGGTCCATATTTGGTTTGCTTTGTAGTGAACTAAATTCATACATTATATCCAGAAATTGTCTTTTAAATTCTAGTTTCTATTTCTTGTTTGTGTGCTATCTTTGCTTCATTTATATTGTTAGGGTGTATTTGCTTGTTCCAACACTCTAATTAATAATCAACTAGTACATTGTTTTGTTCTTGTGCTACCATTCATTTCGTTTGAGTTTTCTTTCTAGAATTGTGCTTACGTTTCTTTTGTTAAGGTTTATTTTCCTTGTGTTCTAAACGTGCTTTGAGATTGATTGGTTGGCCTGAAATTCTGAAGTACAATTGGAGGATTTGCAGGGAGTGATTGAGGAGTGTAAACACGTGAGGGAGTGCTTTATCACTAACTCAAATCTTTTTCGTGTTTTCTATTTTGAACACTAACCATGAGTGCAGGCACATTTGGAGATAATAGTGGGGAGGGAAGTCAAATGGAGGATCCCCAGTTGAAACTTGTAATGGAGTCAATCCTAGGACAGTTTAGAACTTTCAACAATTCTGTCCAAGATATGAGAAAGGAGTTGCAGGAGTTTAAAGCTGCCCAATGCTCTAATACAAGAAGAGCTCGACCTAGTGGTACACCAACTAGATTTCAAACTCATGAAGAGAAGAAGGTCGATAATCTTGATCGTTACTTTAAGGATTTGAATAATGAGTTAGGAAGGGTGCAGGGAAGGAAGAATGTGGATTACCTCAATAGATATTCATCCACAAAGGAAAAGCAGAAGACCATTCTAACACCAGTTTGGTCAAAGGAAGTATTTGTAAATCAATGTAAAAATGAAAGTATGAGATTTGAGGTTGTAAAGAAAGAAAAGGAGAGTGAAAATAAAATGAGTGAAAATACACAGAGTGCATTTAAAAAGAAAGAGGGACAAGACAAAGAAAAGAATGTGAGTTTGATAGCTAGGACAAGTGAGGATAAACATGCTTTGTACAACAATCTGCCTATACTTGTACCTTTGTGCAAGGGAGCTTATTTGGCCACTAATGATCTTAACCCATCCTTGCCAAGTGTGTTTGTTGATCTTTTGCAGGACTTTGAACATGTGGTTCCAGAAGAGATTGCCCAATCTTCATGTGAGGGTGAAAAGGTGGTTCTTGCACCATTGACACCTCAAGAAGTGAATATTGATCAGAAAAAGTTGCTTGAGAGAGAGAAAGAGGAGTTCACTGATGTCTTTCTTGAAGAGTTGCCTAGTGGATTACCACCTTTGAGAGGGATAGAACATCAAATCGATTTCATTCTTGGCTCCACCATTCCAAATCAACCAGTCAATAGAAGCAATCCAATGGAGACAAAGGTGTTGCAAAGGCATATTCAGGTTGTAGCAAACAATGGAGTTCAATACGATTTAAAAAGGAGAAGAAGAGTAAAGAAAAGGGCATGGATTCTAAGGAGAAGTGGACTGATCCTAGCAAGCAAAAGGATACCTCAACTTTTAACTAAGATTCGAGGACGAATCTTTTTGAGGAAAGGGGGAATGATATGGATCCATTGGTGCTTCCTAGTGGGCTTGGATGTGTTCTTATCCCTTGTTGCTTGTTTTGGTCTAATTAATATGTAATATGGGCTCATAGTGTTTATTTAAGTTGTTTTGGGTTGGTTTTATGATGCATGCAATCTGCCCAATATCAAGTTGTTTGTTTTGGGCTGGAAATGACTTTATTTTGTGTTTTAGAGTTAAGCCCATGTGTTTTGGCCCTAGGGCAGCCTAGTTAGATGCTCTTCTTTAGGGTTATGTTTGTTTAAGGCATATAAATAGCCTCCTTAAGATGTAAAACGAGATTTTTGGCATAAATTGAATCTAAGGCAGAATTGTTCATGCTCTTGCATGTTCTTCTTAATTAGAGTGATTGTGAGAATTTGCTATCCTCTAATTGCATCAGGAATTAAGGTAAACTTATCAATTCGTTTGTGGCGTTTATCTTGTTCTTTGCTCGATTATTGGTGTTACCGTTTCATCATAAACGTGGGCTGCCATAGAGCGTTTTAATCTCGATTATTGGTGTTTCCGTTTCATTATAAACGTGGGGTGCCATAGAGGCGAACTTACATCTCATTCCTTTGATTTTCCGATCCCGGATCCTTATCAAGCTTGCATAAGTACTATATCACACAAAATTTCATCTTCATACCATCCAATAGAAAATGGCACAAGTACCTGTCTAGTTACTTTCACCTACCCACAATCATTCAACCATTGCAACCTATAAGGCTTAGGATGCTTGAGACAAGTTAAGTTCAGTTTGTTTACCATGTTTACACTAGCAACATTGGTGCAACTACCCCCATCAATAATAAGAGTACACACTTTTCCACTAATCAAACATCTAGTGTGAAATATATTCTCACGTTGCTCAAGGCTTTCTTCTTTAACATGCATGTTCAAAGCACGCCTAGCAACCAAAGCTTCTCCATGTTCAGGAAGTATTAAATTTTTTGAATCATCATTATCATCATCTAAATTAGGCATATCATCACAATCACTAAATTCAGATTCAGAACTAACATTCCCATCATCTTTAGCAATCATAACCCTTTTATTAGGACATTGAGATGCATAATGCCCTTTCCCCAAACATTTAAAACATTTAATTTCTCTAGAAGGGGTTGTAGAGTTAGAAGTACCTTTGTTGCTTTTAAATGGAGTTTGGACAGCTTCTTTACCTTTTGAAGTTGAATCTGTCCCTTGAGAATTAGAACCTCTAAATTCCTTCTTCTCACCTTCTTTAGGCCATTTAGATCCCCATGTGTTGCTGGAATACTTGTTGGTGGATCTCCCCTTTTTCTGTCTTTCAAGTTTCATGGCCATATCTACCATCTCCTCCAAGCTATCATACCTATACATCTCTAAGGCATCAGCAATGTCTTTATTTAGACCTCCAAGGAATCGTGACATGGTGATTTGCTCCTCCTCTTCAATCTTGGCTCTAGCCATGCAAATCTCCATCTCCTTGTAGTACTCTTCCACACTCTTCCCTCCTTGCACCATTCTAGCTAATTTATTGTGTAAATCCCTAAAGTAATGAGTAGGGACAAATTTTTGGTGCATTAGCTCTTTCATGATCTTGATACGGATCCACTACCACCAACCACCTATGGAGCTCAAGGAAACAAGGACCACAACAATGGCAATCCATTAGCACTTCCTAGTGGACCAATTACAAGGAGCCGTGCAAAGAAGTATGGAGCAACCATGTCCTTATATATTCAAGAACAAATCACACAAGAGCTCCATGACCTTACTTTCAACAAGTGCTATGAAGAACTTGAAGGAACACCTAAGTTTCTCACATTAATAGAAGCACAAGTTGAATGGGAACCATGTTTGTATAGCACGCCCGGACAGGTGGCACACCCTAGGCCGTGCACCTCACTGCCTCTCGCGAAGAAAACTCTTCCATGCGCACACGCCCATGCCAGCTAGCACGCCCCAGGCCGTGCACCTCACTGCCTCTCCTTATTTTGTGGGATTTTGCCATATTTTGTGGGATTATTCCTAATCCTTAGGAGATTTGACCATATTTAGTGGGATTGTTCCTAATCCTAAAAGGATTTGACCATATTTTATGGGATTTAGTTATCCACTATAATCTTGTGATAAAATCCAATCTTAACTACTTGTGGGTAAGATAACAAAAGAATTAGTTGACCATATCTTTTGAGATTGAGCAAAATCTACTACATTCCTTGTCAAATCTAAGAATCCTACTTAAATTGGGTTGTATTAAAAGGGACACAAGGCAGCATGCCCGTGTTTCACCTCAAGCACAACCGTGCACTTTTCTGACTTCCACTTGTTGGACTAAGATCTTACACGCACGCCCGTGCACGGTTCTGAACCTATTAAACAAACTGTTTTCTTTTGTTTTTTTTCTTTGATTACTTGCTTTGTTTTGGATAGAATTAATTAGGTCCATATTTGGTTTGCTTTGTAGTAAGCTAAATTCATACATTATATCCTAATATTGTCTTTTAAATTCTAGTTTCTTGTTTTTTTTGTGAGCTTTCTATTGCTTCTATTACATTGTTAGGGTGTGTTTGCTTGTTTACTACACTCTAATTGATAATTACAGTAGTGCATTATTCATACTCTTGTGCTACTATCCATCACGTTTTGAGTCTTCATTCTAGAATTGTGCTTGCTTTTCATTGTTAAGTTTTATTCCTTGATTCTAAACGTGATCTTTGAGTTGGTTGGTTGAACTAAGATTCTGAAGTTCAATTGGAAGAATTGCAAGGAGTGATTCCAGAGTGTAAACATGTGAGGGAGTGAATTACCATTAACTCAAATCTTCTTGTGTTTTCTTTTGAATACTAACCATGAGTACAGGCAAATCTGGAGATGGTAATGATGGAATTCCAATTAAAGATCCTCAATTAAAACTCTTCATGGAAGCAATTCAAGGACAGTTTAGAACCTTCAATAATCTTGTCCAAGACATGAAGGAGGAATTACAAGAGATAAAAGCTTCACAAAGCTCTAATACAACTAGAACTCGTCCACAAACTAGATTTCAAGACCATGATGTTGAAGAGAGTGAAGAGACCAATCCTAATAAACTTGATGGGGACTTGGGATCAATTAAGATGAGGATTCCAGAATTTAAAGGCAACAACAATGCTGAAGAATATCTTGAATGGGAGAGAAAAGTAGAACAAATTTTTGAATGCCATAACTATTCTCAAGAAAAGAAATCCCATCTTGCTGCTGTTGAATTCAAAGGCTATGCCATGTTTTGGTGGGAACAATTGCTATTGAAAAGAAGAAGGAGGGGATTACGACCCGTACCACCATGGGAACTCATGAAAGAGCTAATGCACCAAAAATTTGTCCCTACTCACTACTTTAGGGATTTACACAATAAATTAGCTAGAATGGTGCAAGGAGGAAGGAGTGTAGAAGAATACTACAAGGAGATGGAGATTTGCATGGCAAGAGCCAAGATTGAAGAAGATGAGCAAATCACCATGTCACGATTCCTTGGAGGTCTAAATAAAGACATTGCTGATGCTTTAGAAATGTATAGGTATGATACCTTGGAAGATATGATAGATATGGCCATGAAACTTGAAAGACAGAAAAAGGGGAGATCCACCAACAAGTATTCCAACAACACATGGGGATCTAAATGGCCTAAAGAAGGTGAGAAGAAGGAATTTAGAGGTTCTAATTCTCAAAGGACAGATTCAACTTCAAAAGGTAAAGAGGCTGTCCAAACTCCATTCAAAAGCAACAAAGGTATTTCTAACTCTACAACCCCTTCTAGAGAAATTAAATGTTTTAAATGTTTGGGAAAAGGGCATTATGCATCTCAATGTCCTAATAAAAGGGTTATGATTGCTAAAGATGATGGGAATGTTAGTTCTGAATCTGAATGTAGTGATTATGATGATATGCCTAATTTAGATGATGATAATGATGATTCAGAAAATTTAATACTTCCTGAACATGGAGAAGCTTTGGTTGCTAGACGTGCTTTGAACATGCATGTTAAAGAGGAAAGCCTTGAGCAACGTGAGAACATATTTCACACTAGATGTTTGATTAGTGGAAAAGTGTGTACCCTTATTATTGATGGGGGTAGTTGCACTAATGTTGCTAGTGTAAACATGGTAAACAAACTGAACTTGACTTGTCTCAAGCATCCTAAACCTTATAGGTTGCAATGGTTGAATGATTGTGGGAAAGTGAAAGTGACTAAACAGGTACTTGTGCCATTTTCTATTGGATGGTATGAAGATGAAATTTTGTGTGATATAGTACCTGATACGGATCGGATCAAAGAATGAGATATAAGTTCGCCTCTATGGCACCCCACGTTTATAATGAAACGGAAACACCAATAATCGAGATTAAACGCTCTATGGCACCCCACGTTTATAATGAAACGGTAACACCAATAATCGAGCAAAGAACAAGATAAACGCCACAAACAAGTTGATAAGCTTACCTTAATTCTTGATGCAATTAGAGGAAGCAATCTCTCACTATCACTCTAAGCAAAGGAGTACAAGCAAAGCTTAAACAAATGAAGTTTTCAATATCTCAAAAATCGTGTTCTTACATGGAATACAAGATATTTATACTAAAACAAGAAACTAGGGCTTAATGAAGCATAAAACATAAAACGCGTTACTGTAGCGCGTCTGAGTTCCTGTAGCACGTTACTGTAGAAAAGTCAAATTTACTGTAGCAAAGTCAAACTGATTGGCGCGGCACTGTAGCGCTTCTGAGTTCCTGTAGCACTGTAGCGCTTCTGAGTTCCTGTAGCACGTTACTGTAGCAGCGTGCTTTCCTCCACTTAAAGAGCCACCAACAACATTAGAAGCCTAGGAATGCCTTCAAGTTCCTCACAACACTTGTTGAATGCAACATCATGCAGTTCTTGTGTTATTTGGGCTTGAACAAATAATGATATGGCTGCCCCATATCGCTTGGCACGGCTCCTTGTAATCGGTCCAATAGGAAGCACCAATGGATCTCCTTCGTCGTTCACCATGCCTCCTTGTGATCCAGCGACGAGTGATGATGGATCCGTATCATCCCCCCTTTCCTCAAAAAGATTTGTCCTCAAATCTGCATCCATGTCAAAAGGAGACAAATCACTAACGTTAAAGGTAGCGGAAACACCATACTCACCTGGTAAGTCTATCTTGTAGGCATTGTCATTGACGCGTTCCAAGACTTGGAATGGACCATCTCCACGTGCATCTAGTTTAGACTTTCGTTGGCTGGGAAACCTTTCCTTCCGAAGGTGCACCCAAACCCAATCTCCAGGCGCAAACACTAGCTTCCTCCTTCCTTTATTGGCCTTGTCAGCATACTGTTTGTTCCTCTTTTCAATATTTGCTCGAGCCTTCTCATGTAAAGACTTCACCAGTTTAGCTTTCTGTTCACCATCTAAACTAGAGAGCTCATGTAAAGGTAAAGGAATAAGGTCCAAAACAGTTAGTGGGTTAAATCCATAAACAAGTTCAAATGGAGTAAAACCTGAAGTAGAATGTATGCTTCGATTATATGCAAATTCAATAAATGGCAAACAATCCTCCCAAGTTTTTAAATTTTTACCCACTATAGTACGAAGTAAAGTTCCCAAAGTCCTATTCACAACCTCAGTTTGTCCATCAGTTTGTGGATGACAAGTAGTCGAATAAAGTAATTTTGTACCGAGTTTACCCCACAAAACCCGCCAAAAATGTGAAAGGAACTTAGCATCCCTATCAGAAACAATAGTCCGCGGAACTCCATGTAATCGTACCACCTCTCTAAAGAATAATTCAGCAACATGAATAGCATCATCAGTTTTGTGACAAGGAATGAAATGAGCCATTTTGCTGAACCTATCAACTACTACAAATATACTGTCTCTACCATGCCTAGTCTTAGGTAATCCAAGTACAAAATCCATAGATATATCAACCCAAGGTGAGCTAGGAACTGGTAAAGGCATATACAACCCATGAGGCATAGACTTAGATTTGGCCTGTTTACAAGTAAGACAAGAATCACAAACCTTCTCGACATCTTTACGCATATGAGGCCAATAAAAATGTTCATTCAACATGTCATAAGTCTTATGTACCCCAAAATGTCCCATCAATCCCCCACAGTGAGACTCAAGTACAAGCAAATCACGCATAGAGCATTTAGGAACACAAAGTTTACTGCCCCTAAACAAATATCCTTCGTGTCGATAAAATTTATCAAATGCCCCGTGTTCACATGCCAAATATACATTGCCAAAATCAGAGTCAGACTCATACAAATCCTTAACATACTCAAATCCTATCAATTTAGAGCTAACAGTAGTAAGTAAAGTATATCTCCGTGACAATGCATCAGCAACAACGTTATCCTTTCCATGCTTGTATTTAATAACGTAAGGGAATTGTTCAATGAACTCAACCCACTTACCATGTCGCTTGTTGAGCTTACCTTGACCCTTCAAATGTTTTAGGGCTTCATGGTCAGTATGAATGACAAACTCCTTAGGTAGTAAGTAGTGTTGCCATACGCTCAAAGTCCTCACCAAGGCATATAGCTCCTTATCATAGGTCGAGTAATTGAGTTGTGCCCCGTTCAACTTCTCACTGAAATAGGCAATTGGTTTCTTCTCTTGCATCAGTACTCCTCCAATTCCTACACCAGAAGCATCACACTCAATTTCAAAGGTGTTCTCAAAATTAGGTAAAGAAAGTATAGGAGCGGATGTCAACTTCCCTTTAAGCATCTCAAACGCTTTCTGTTGTTCCTCGCCCCACTTGAACCCAACTTCCTTTTTAATTACCTCTGTGAGTGGTGCGGCAATCGAAGAGAAATCTTGTACAAACCGTCGGTAGAAACTTGCCAACCCATGGAAACTTCGCACATCCGAAGCTGATTTCGGCGTCGGCCATTCCTTAATAGCTTTCACTTTCTCCTCATCTACCTCTATACCCTGCGCACTTACAACAAAACCAAGGAACACAAGTCTATCTATACAAAATGTGCATTTCTTAAGCTTAGCATACAATTGTTCAGTTCTCAAAGCTTGTAATACTAGCCTAACATGCCCAACGTGATCATTAAGAGACTTGCTATATACAAGTATATCATCAAAGTACACAACTACAAATTTTCCTAAGAAAGCTCGTAAGACATGGTTCATAAGCCTCATAAACGTACTAGGTGCATTAGATAATCCAAAAGGCATTACTAACCATTCATACAAACCATACTTAGTTTTGAAAGCAGTTTTCCACTCATCACCTAGTTGCATCCGAATTTGATGATAACCGCTCATTAAATCGATCTTTGTAAAGTAAGTAGACCCACACAATTCATCTAACATATCATCAAGTCTAGGAATAGGGTGTCTATACTTTACAGTGATTTTGTTGACCGCCCTACAATCAATGCACATTCGCCATGTACCATCCTTTTTGGGTACTAAAAGTACTGGAACGGCACAAGGACTCATGCTCTCTCGCACCAATCCTTTCTCCATAAGCTCATCAACTTGCCTCTGCAACTCCTTTGTCTCTGTTGGATTGCTTCGATAGGCTGGTCGATTTGGAATGGTGGAACCGGGAATGAAATCAATCTGATGTTCTATCCCTCTCAAAGGTGGTAATCCACTAGGTAGCTCCTCTGGAAAAACATCAGTGAATTCCTGTAACATAGAAACAAACACAGGAGGTAAACCATCAAGATTAGTGTCAGCGTTAGAAAATAAAATTTCCTTGAACCTAAGAAGCAACACGGGTTGCCTCAAGGCTATGGCACACTTAACCTCTCTAGCTCTCGCATAAAAAGTGTGTTTCTTTCTCTCCCCTCGTTGTGTTTCACTCACTTTTGGGCCACCAATCTGTTTGGTATCTTTTGTGGCCTCTTTCTTTTCAACCTCTCTTTTAACACTCTTTAGTTCTCTCGAACTGGAAGCCTCACTCTCATTTTCCCTCAAAGCTGAAGTCTCTCTTTCTCTCTCAAGTATTTTCTTCTGATCGGTGTATACTTCTTGAGGTGATAATGGAACAAGAGTCACCTTCTTCCCCTTATGAACCAAAGAGTATCGGTTAAAGAACCCATCATGTAGTGCCTTTCGATCATATTGCCATGGTCTTCCCAGCAATAGATGGCCTGCCTGCATCGGTACTACATCACATAAAATTTCATCTTTGTACCACCCAATAGAGAACGGCACAAGCACCTGGCGTGTCACCTTCACCTCTCCACCATCATTCAACCATTGCAGTCTATAAGGTTTAGGATGTTTAAGACATGCCAAATTCAACTTATTCACCATACTCACACTAGCAACATTAGTGCAACTACCCCCATCAATAATAAGCAAGCACACTTTTCCATGTATCAAGCATCTAGTGTGAAAGATGTTCTCACGTTGTTCAAGGCTCTCCTCCTTAACATGCATATTCAAAACTCGCCTAACAACTAGAGATTCTCCACGTTCAGCAAACAACAAGTTATGCTCATCCTCATCTGACTTATCATTATCAACATCATGCAAATGAGGCAAATCATCACAATCACTACATTCAGATTCAGAACTAATATTACCATCTTCCCTAACAATCATAACCCTTTTATTAGGACATTGAGATGCAATATGCCCCTTTCCTAAACACTTAAAGCATTTAATCTCTCTAGCAGGGTTTATAGAGTTAGAAGTACCTTTGTTTCCCTTGAATGTAGTTTGGGCAACCTCTTTACCTTTCGAAACTGATTCTGTTCTTTGGAAACTAGGGCCTTTGAAATCTTTCTTCTCACCTTCTTTGGGCCATTTGGATCCCCATGTGTTGCTAGAATACTTGTTGGTGGATCTCCCCTTTTTCTGTCTTTCAAGTTTCATGGCCATATCTATCATCTCCTCTAAGGTATCATACCTATACATCTCTAAGGCATCAGCAATGTCTTTGTTTAGACCTCCAAGGAATCGTGACATGGTGATTTGGACATCTTCCTCAATCTTGGCTCTTGCCATGCAAATCTCCATCTCTTTGTAGTACTCTTCCACGCTCCTCCCTCCTTGCACCATTCTTGCTAATTTATTATGTAAATCCCTGAAGTAATGAGCAGGAACAAACTTTTGGTGCATTAACTCCTTCATGATCTCCCATGGTGGTACTGGTCGCATTCCCCTGCTTCTTCTTTTTAGTAGCAATTGTTCCCACCAAAACATAGCATATCCTTTGAACTCCACAGCTGCAAGATGGGATTTCTTCTCCTGGGAATAGTTATGGCATTCAAAGATTTGTTCTACCTTTCTCTCCCATTCAAGGTATTCTTCAGCATTGTTGTTGCCCTTGAATTCTGGGATCCTCATTTTGATTGCTCCCAAGTCTCCATCAATTTTATTAGGATTAGTACCTTCAGTCTCCTCATCATCAGGGGTTTGAATTCTAACTTGGGGACGGACTCTAGTGGCATTAGAACTTTGTGAAGCCTTCAGCTCTTGCAATTCTTCCCTCATGTCTTGAAAGAGATTGTTAAAGGTTCTAAATTGTCCTTGGATAGATTCCATGAACAATTTTAGTTGAGGATCTCTAATTGGATTTCCATCTCCGTTACCACCTCCAGATGTGCCTGTACTCATGGTTAGTATTCAAGAATAGAAAACACGAAAAAGATTTGAGTTAGTGATAAAGCACTCCCTCACGTGTTTACACTCCGCAATCACTCCTTGCAATTCCTCGAATTGTACTTCAGAACCGTAGGTTAACCAACCAATTTGAAAGCACGTTTTAGAATCAAGGAAATAAATCTTAACAATAAAAGTAAGCACAAACTCTAGAAAGAAGACTGAAAACGATAATGGATGGTAGTACGAAGACAAGATGATGTACTACTTGATTATATTAATTTAGAGTGTAGTGAACAAACAAATACACCCTAATAATGTAATAGAAGCAACGGCAGCTCAAAACAATAATTAAACAAACTAGAATTTAAAAGGACAATTTCTGGATATGATGTGTGAATTTAGTTTACTACAAAGCAAACCAAATATGGACCTAATTAATTTTACCCAATCAAAGCAAGCAAACAATAAAAAACCAAATTTTCAGAATTGACACAGAAATTGATGTCACAGATTTACTTGATATCACAGGTTGATTATCTTTAACTATAAAATTGCATGCTTGTGTATATAAATGTAGTATAGTCGGTCCAAGCAAAGTATCAACCTTTCCAGCAATGATTTGTGTTCTCTCAAGATAGGATCCCAATTTAAGTCAAATGCTTTTAGGTTGTCCAGCAATTGTGTCTTCCAATTTCAATATAGGTAGGTAATGATTATGTTGTCCAACAATGCTTTTGTGTCTCCCAAGTCAAATTTGGTAGGTAATAATTAGTTGTCCAACAATCACTTTTCTTTTTTTTTTTTTTTTTTTTTTGATTTGATCAACAAGATTCAAGAACACAAACAAATCTCCAGATTTGGTATTTAATAACTTATAAATTCGTAATAAATGTAATCAATTGATTTTTTTTTTTTTTTTTTTAACTGAAGAACAAGCAACAACAAGAAGATTCAATAGAAGGTAATTCTAGATCTAAGTAGATCCAGCGAGAAAATATATAGATGCAACAAAATCCAAAGAGAAAATTCCAGATCTAAGAAGATCTAACGAGGAAACACCTAGATCCAACAAGATCTAAAGAGAAAATTCCAGATCTGCAATGAAATCAAGAAATAAGACAAACAACAATGGAATCCAACAACAAGAAAACTTAAATTCCTAACTAAGATAACAGAACTTACCCCAAAACTTTGATTTGGCTCTGATACCAAATGATACGGATCGGATCAAAGAATGAGATATAAGTTCGCCTCTATGGCACCCCACGTTTATAATGAAACGGAAACACCAATAATCGAGATTAAACGCTCTATGGCACCCCACGTTTATAATGAAACGGTAACACCAATAATCGAGCAAAGAACAAGATAAACGCCACAAACAAGTTGATAAGCTTACCTTAATTCTTGATGCAATTAGAGGAAGCAATCTCTCACTATCACTCTAAGCAAAGGAGTACAAGCAAAGCTTAAACAAATGAAGTTTTCAATATCTCAAAAATCGTGTTCTTACATGGAATACAAGATATTTATACTAAAACAAGAAACTAGGGCTTAATGAAGCATAAAACATAAAACGCGTTACTGTAGCGCGTCTGAGTTCCTGTAGCACGTTACTGTAGAAAAGTCAAATTTACTGTAGCAAAGTCAAACTGATTGGCGCGGCACTGTAGCGCTTCTGAGTTCCTGTAGCACTGTAGCGCTTCTGAGTTCCTGTAGCACGTTACTGTAGCAGCGTGCTTTCCTCCACTTAAAGAGCCACCAACAACATTAGAAGCCTAGGAATGCCTTCAAGTTCCTCACAACACTTGTTGAATGCAACATCATGCAGTTCTTGTGTTATTTGGGCTTGAACAAATAATGATATGGCTGCCCCATATCGCTTGGCACGGCTCCTTGTAATCGGTCCAATAGGAAGCACCAATGGATCTCCTTCGTCGTTCACCATGCCTCCTTGTGATCCAGCGACGAGTGATGATGGATCCGTATCAGTACCTATGCAAGCTGGACATCTACTGTTGGGAAGACCATGGCAATATGATAGAAGAGCACTTCATGATGGATTCCACAATCGATATTCTTTGATTCATAAAGGGAAAAAGGTGGTTCTTGTACCTTTATCACCTTAAGAGGTTTATGAAGACCAAAGAAAGATAGTTGAGAGAGAAAGAGAGGTTTCGGCCTTGAGAAAACATGAGAGTGAAAATTCAAGATTGAGAGAACAAAAGAGAGAAGATAGTAAGAATGAGGGAAAAGAGGCCACAAAAATAACAAAGCAAATAAATGGCCCAATTGTGAGTGAAAAACAGAGAGTAGAGAAAAAGAAACAGACTTTTTATGCAAGAGTTAGAGAGGTTAAATGTGCTATTGCCTTGGAGAAGCCCATATTGCTTCTAAGGTACAAAGAGGTTTTATTTGCTGAAACTAACACTAACCTTGATAGTTTGCCTTCTATGTTTGTTTCTATGTTGCAGGAATTTGATGATGTCTTTCCTAGTGAACTACCTAGTGGTTTACCACCTTTAAGAGGAATAGAACATCAAATTGACTTCATTCCTAGATCCACCATTCCAAATAGGCCTGCCTATAGAAGCAATCCAATGGAGACAAAGGAGTTGCAAAGGCAAGTTGATGAACTTATGGAGAAAGGTTTGGTGAGAGAAAGCATGAGCCCGTGTGCCGTTCCCGTGCTTCTAGTACCTAAAAAGGATGGAACATGGCGCATGTGTGTTGATTGTAGAGCAGTCAACAAAATCACAGTAAAGTATAGACACCCTATCCCTAGACTTGATGATATGTTGGATGAATTGCATGGGGCAACTTACTTTACTAAAATTGATTTAATGAGTGGTTACCATCAAATTAGAATGCAACCAGGTGATGAATGGAAAACTGCTTTTAAAACTAAGTATGGTTTGTATGAATGGTTAGTTATGCCTTTTGGACTATCTAATGCACCTAGTACTTTTATGAGGCTTATGAACCATGTATTGCGTGCCTTCTTAGGAAAATTTGTGGTTGTATACTTTGATGATATACTCATCTATAGCAAGTCTCTTAATGATCATATTGAGCATGTTAGGATAGTGTTACAAACCTTGAGGACAGAAAAGTTGTATGCTAAACTTAACAAATGCACATTTTGTATAGATAGACTTGTATTTCTTGGTTTTATTGTGAGTGCACAGGGTATTGAAGTAGATGAGGAGAAAGTGAAAGCTATCAAAGAGTGGCCAACTCCCAAATCAGTTTCTGAAGTTAGGAGTTTTCATGGGTTGGCAAGCTTCTATAGAAGGTTTGTTAAAGATTTCTCTTCCATTGCAGCACCACTAACAGAAATAATCAAAAAGGAAGTTGGGTTCAAGTGGGGAGAAGAACAACAAAGGGCACTTGAAACACTAAAAGGGAAGTTAACTTCTGCACCTATACTTTCTTTGCCTAATTTTGAGAATACTTTTGAGATTGAGTGTGATGCTTCTGGAGTGGGAATTGGGGCTGTCCTAATGCAAGAAAAGAAGCCAATTGCCTACTTTAGTGAGAAGTTGAATGGAGCGCAACTCAACTATTCAACCTATGACAAAGAGCTTTATGCCTTGGTAAGAACTTTACATGTTTGGAAACACTACTTATTACCTAAAGAATTTGTCATCCATACTGACCATGAGGCCCTAAAACACTTGAAGGGTCAAGGTAAGCTTAATAAAAGACATGGTAAGTGGGTTGAATTTATTGAACAATTTCCATATGTGATTAAATACAAGCATGGAAAAGACAATGTTGTTGCTGATGCATTATCAAGAAGATATACTCTAATTACTGCTCTTAGCTCTAAATTGCTTGGATTTGAGTATGTTAAAGACTTGTATGTGAATGATTCTGATTTTGGCAACATATATGTAGCATGTGAGCATGGAGCATTTGATAAGTTCTATAGACATGATGGTTATTTGTTTAAGGGCAGCAAACTTTGTGTGCCTAAATGTTCTATGCGTGAATTGCTTGTGCTTGAATCTCATAGTGGGGGATTGATGGGACACTTTGGGGGTACATAAGACTTATGATATGTTAAATGAACATTTTTATTGGCCTCACATGATTAAAGATGTAGAGAAGGTTTGTAACTCTTGTATTACTTGTAAACAGGCCAAATCTAAGTCTATGCCTCATGGATTATACATGCCTTTACCTGTTCCTAGTTCTCCTTGGATTGATATATCTATGGACTTTGTACTTGGATTACCTAGGACTAAACGTGGTAAAGATAGCATATTTGTTGTTGTTGATAGATTTAGCAAGATGGCTCATTTTATTCCTTGCCATAAAACTGATGATGCCAATAATGTTGCTGAATTATTCTTTAAAGAAGTGGTAAGATTGCATGGGGTACCAAGAACAATAGTTTCTGATAGGGATGCAAAGTTCCTTTCACACTTTTGGAGGGTTTTGTGGGGTAAACTTGGAACTAAACTACTTTATTCTACAACTTGTCATCCACAAACAGATGGACAAACTGAAGTTGTGAATAGAACTTTAGGAACATTGCTTCGTGCTATTGTGGGTAAGAACTTGAAAACTTGGGAAGATTGTTTGCCATTCATTGAGTTTGCATATAATCGTAGCATACATTCTACCTCAGGTTTTAGTCCATTTGAACTTGTTTATGGCTTTAATCCACTAACTGTATTAGATCTTGTTCCTTTACCTTTGAATGAACTTTCTAATTTAGATGGTGAGAAAAAGGCAGAATTGGTGAAGTCTTTACATGAGAAGGCTAGAGCCAACATAGAAAAGAGGAACAAGCAATATGCTAATCAAGCCAACAAGGGCAGAAAGAAGTTAGTGCTTATGCCAGGTGATTGGGATTGGATACACTTTCGCAAGGAAAGATTTCCCAACCAAAGGAAGAGTAAGCTAGATGCACGTGGAGATTGACACGGAACCGGGATCGGGAATCAAAGGAATGGGATATAAGTTCGCCTCTATGGCACCCCACGTTTATAATGAAACGGAAACACCAATAATCGAGATTAAAACGCTCTATGGCACCCCACGTTTATAATGAAACGGTAACACCAATAATCGAGCAAAGAACAAGATAAACGCCACAAATGAATTGATAAGTTTACCTTAATTCTTGATGCAATTAGAGGATAGCAAATTCTCACAATCACTCTAATTAAGAAGAACATGCAAGAGCATGAGCAATTCTGCCTTTGATTCAAATTATGCCAAAAATCCCGTTTTACATCTTAAGGAGGATATTTATATGCCTTAAACAAACATAACCCTAAAGAAGAGCATCTAACTAGGCTGCCCTAGGGCCAAAACACATGGGCTTAACTCTAAAACACAAAATAAAGTCATTTCCAGCCCAAAACAAACAACTTAATATTGGGCAGATTGCATGCATCATAAAACCAACCCAAAACAACATAAATAAACACTATGAGCCCATATTACATATTAATTAGACCAAAACATGCAACAAGGGATAAGGACACGTCCAAGCCCACATCCCTTACATATTAGCATGGCTAGGGTGTGCTACACCAACAGCACATGTCTCCAACATTGTAAGAAGCCTAGGTGTGCCTTCAAGTTCCACACAACACTTGTTAAATGCCACATCATGAAGTTCTTGTGTAATTTGGGCTTGAACATATAAGGATATGGCTGCCCCATATCTCTTTGCTTGACTTCTTGTAATTGGCCCACTAGGAAACACTAATGGATCTCCCATGTTGTTCTCCTTGCTCCCTTGAGCTCCATGGTTGAGTGATGGTTGATCCATATCATTCCCCCCTTCCTCAAAAAGATTTGTCCTCGAATCTGCATCCATGTCAAAAGGAGACAAATCACTAACATTAAAGGTAGCGGAAACACCATACTCACCTGGCAAGTCTATCTTGTAGGCGTTGTCATTGATGCGTTCCAAGACTTGGAATGGACCATCTCCACCTGCATCTAGCTTAGACTTTCGTTGGTTAGGAAACCTTTCCTTCCGAAGGTGCACCCAAACCCAATCTCCAGGCGCAAACACCAGCTTCTTCCTTCCTTTGTTTGCCCTGTCAGCATATTGTTTGTTCCTCTTTTCAATATTTGCTCGAGCCTTCTCATGTAAAGACTTCACCAATTCAGCCTTTTTATCACCATCTAAACTAGAGAGCTCATGTAAAGGTAAAGGAACAAGATCCAAAACAATTAGTGGGTTAAATCCATAAACAAGTTCAAATGGAGTAAAACCTGAAGTAGAATGTATGCTTCGATTATATGCAAATTCAATAAATGGCAAACAATCCTCCCAAGTTTTCAAATTTTTACCCACTATCGCACGAAGTAAAGTTCCTAAAGTCCTATTCATAACTTCAGTTTGTCCATCTGTTTGTGGATGACAGGTAGTAGAATAAAGTAATTTTGTACCTAGCTTATCCCACAAAACCTTCCAAAAATGTGAAAGGAACTTAGCATCCCTATCAGAAACGATAGTCCGTGGAACTCCATGTAATCGTACCACCTCTCTAAAGAACAATTCAGCAATATGAATGGCATCATCAGTTTTATGACAAGGAATGAAATGAGCCATTTTGCTGAACCTATCAACCACTACAAATATACTGTCTCTACCATGCCTAGTCCTAGGTAATCCAAGTACAAAATCCATAGAGATATCAACCCAAGGTGAACTAGGAACTGGTAAAGGCATATACAAGCCATGAGGCATAGACTTAGACTTGGCCTGTTTACAAGTAAGGCAAGAATCACAAACTTTCTCGACATCTTTACGCATATGAGGTCAATAAAAATGTTCATTCAACATGTCATAAGTCTTATGTACCCCAAAATGTCCCATCAATCCCCCACAATGAGACTCAAGTACAAGCAAATCATGCATAGAGCATTTAGGAACACAAAGTTTACTGCCCTTAAACAAATATCCTTCATGTCGATAAAATTTATCAAATGCTCCATGTTCACATGCCAAATACACATTGCCAAAATCTGAATCAGACACATACAAATCCTTAACATACTCAAATCCTAGCAACTTAGAACTAAGAGTAGTAAGTAAAGCATGTCTCCGTGACAATGCATCAGCAACAACGTTATCCTTTCCATGCTTGTATTTAATAACGTAAGGGAATTGTTCAATGAACTCAACCCACTTACCATGTCGCTTGTTGAGCTTACCTTGACCCTTCAAGTGTTTTAGGGCTTCGTGATCAGTGTGAATGACAAACTCCTTAGGTAATAAGTAGTGTTGCCATACGTTCAAAGTCCTCACCAAGGCATATAGCTCCTTATCATAGGTCGAGTAATTGAGTTGTGCTCCATTCAACTTCTCACTGAAGTAGGCAATTGGCTTCTTCTCTTGCATCAGCACTCCTCCAATACCTACACCAGAAGCATCACACTCAATTTCAAAGGTGTTCTCAAAATTAGGTAAAGAAAGTATTGGAGCGGATGTCAACTTCCCTTTAAGCATGTCAAACGCTTTCTGTTGTTCCTCGCCCCACTTGAACCCAACTTCCTTTTTAATTACCTCCGTGAGTGGTGCAGCAATCGAAGAGAAATCTTGTACAAACCGTCGGTAGAAACTTGCCAACCCATGGAAACTTCGTACATCCGAAGCTGATTTCGGCGTCGACCATTCCTTGATAGCTTTCACTTTCTCGTCATCCACCTCTATACCCTGCGCACTCACAACAAAACCAAGAAACACAAGTCTATCTATACAAAATGTGCATTTCTTAAGCTTAGCATACAATTGTTCAGTTCTCAAAGCTTGTAATACTAGCCTAACATGCCCAACATGATCATTAAGAGACTTGCTATAAACAAGTATATCATCAAAGTACACAACTACAAATTTTCCTAAGAAAGCACGTAAAACATGGTTCATAAGCCTCATGAAAGTACTAGGTGCATTAGACAATCCAAAAGGCATAACTAACCATTCATACAAACCATACTTAGTTTTGAAAGCAGTTTTCCATTCATCACCTGGTTGCATTCGAATTTGATGATAACCACTCATTAAATCGATCTTTGTAAAGTAAGTAGACCCACACAACTCATCTAACATGTCATCAAGTCTAGGAATAGGGTGTCTATACTTTACAGTGATTTTGTTGACCGCCCTGCAGTCAATACACATTCGCCATGTACCATCCTTTTTGGGTACTAAAAGTACTGGAACGGCACAAGGACTCATGCTCTCTCGCACCAATCCTTTCTCCATAAGCTCATCAACTTGCCTCTGCAACTCCTTTGTCTCCGTTGGATTGCTTCGATAGGCTGGTCGATTTGGAATGGTGGAGCCGGGAATGAAATCAATCTGATGTTCTATCCCTCTCAAAGGTGGTAATCCACTAGGTAGCTCCTCTGGAAAAACATCAGTGAATTCCTGTAACATAGAAACAAACACAGGAGGTAAACCATCAAGATTAGTGTCAGCGTTAGAAAACAAAATTTCCTTGAATCTAAGAAGCAACACGGGCTGCCTCAAGGCTATGGCACACTTAACCTCTCTAGCTCTCGCATAAAAAGTGTGTTTCTTTCTCTCCCCTCTTTGTGTTTCACTCACTTTTGGGCCAATAATCTGTTTGGTATCTTTTGTGGCCTCTTTCTTTTCAACCTCTCTTTTAATACTCTTTTGTTCTCTCGAACTGGATGTCTCACTCTCATTTTCCTTCAAAGCTGAAGTTTCTCTCTCTCTCTCAAGTATTTTCTTCTGATCGGTGTACACTTCTTGAGGTGATAATGGAACAAGAGTCACCTTCTTCCCCTTATGAACCAAAGAGTATCGGTTAAAGAACCCGTCATGTAGTGCCTTTCGATCATATTGCCATGGCCTTCCCAACAATAGATGGCCTGCCTGCATCGGTACTACATCACACAAAATCTCATCTTTGTACCATCCAATGGAGAATGGCACAAGCACTTGGCGTGTCACCTTCACCTCTCCACCATCATTCAACCATTGCAATCTATAAGGTTTAGGATGTTTAAGACATGCCAAATTCAACTTATTCACCATACTTACACTAGCAACATTAGTGCAACTACCCCCATCAATAATAAGTAAGCACACTTTTCCATGTATCAAGCATCTAGTGTGAAATATGTTCTCACGTTGTTCAAGGCTCTCCTCCTTAACATGCATATTCAAAACTCGCCTAACAACCAAAGATTCTCCACGTTCAGCAAACAACAAGTTATGCTCATCCTCATCTGAATTATCATTATCAACATCATGCAAATGAGGCATATCATCACAATCACTACATTCGGATTCAGAACTAACATTTCCATCTTCCCTAACAATCATAACCCTTTTATTAGGACATTGAGATGCAATATGCCCTTTTCCTAAACACTTAAAGCATTTAATCTCTCTAGCAGGGTTTATAGAGTTAGAAGTACCTTTGTTTCCTTTGAATGTAGTTTGGGCAACCTCTTTACCTTTCGAAATTGATTCTGTCCTTTGGAAACTAGGACCTTTGAAGTCTTTCTTCTCACCTCCTTTGGACCATTTGGTTCCCAAAGTATTGTTGGAATACTTGTTGGTAGACTTTCCCTTTTTCTGCCTTTCTAGCTTCATGGCCATATCTACCATCTCTTCTAGTGTATCATAGCGATACATCTCCAAAGCATCAGCAATATCGCTATTTAGACCTCCAAGGAATCGTGACATGGTGATTTGGACATCTTCCTCAATCTTAGCTCTTGCCATGCAAATCTCCATCTCCTTGTAGTACTCTTCCACACTCCTCCCTCCTTGCACCATTCTTGCTAGTTTGTTGTGTAAATCCCTAAAGTAATGAGCAGGGACAAACTTTTGGTGCATTAATTCCTTCATGATCTCCCATGGTGGTACTGGTCGCATCCCCCTGCTTCTTCTTTTTAGTAGCAATTGTTCCCACCAAAACATAGCATATCCTTTGAACTCCACAGCTGCAAGATGGGATTTCTTCTCCTGGGAATAGTTATGGCATTCAAAGATTTGTTCTACCTTCCTTTCCCATTCAAGATACTCTTCAGCATTGTTGTTGCCTTTGAATTCTGGAATCCTCATCTTAATTGATCCCAAGTCCCCATCAAGTTTATTAGGATTGGTCTCTTCACTTTCTTCATCATCATGGTCTTGAAATCTAGTTTGTGGACGAGTTCTAGTTGTATTAGAGCTATGTGAAGCTTTTATCTCTTGCAATTCCTCCCTCATGTCTTGGACAAGATTATTGAAGGTTCTAAACTGTCCTTGAATTGCTTCCATGAAAAGTTTAAATTGAGGATCTTTAATTGGAATTACATCATTACCATCTCCAGATTTGCCTGTACTCATGGTTAGTATTCAAAAATAGAAAACACGAAAAAAATTTGAGTTAGTGATAAGGCACTCCCTCACGTGTTTACACTCCTCAATCACTCCTTGCAAATTCTCCAATTGTACTTCAGAATTTCAGGCCAACTAATCAATCTCAAAGCACGTTTAGAACACAAGGAAAATAAACCTTAACAAAAGAAACGTAAGCACAATTCTAGAATGAAAACTCAAACGAAATGAATGGTAGCACAAGAACAAAACAATGTACTACTTGATTATTAATTAGAGTGTTGGAACAAGCAAATACACCCTAACAATATAAATGAAGCAAAGATAGCACAAAAACAAGAAATAGAAACTAGAATTTGAAAGACAATTTCTGGATATATTGCATGAATTTAGTTCACTACAAAGCAAACCAAATATGGACCTAATTAATTCTACCCAATCAAAGCAAGCAAACAAAGAAAACCCAAAAAAAAAAAAAAAAATTTTTTTAAGGTACTGTAGCAAGTTTGCTTCTGAGTTCCTATAGCAAATTACTGTAGCAGACGTTTTAAGGTACTGTAGCAAGTTTGCTTCTGAGTTCCTGTAGCAAGTTACTGTAGCACACGTTTTTGACTTATATCCTCACTTAACCTACAAATGTGACCCAATTTAGGTAGGGTAAGGGCTTAACAAGGTATAAGTGGATGGTTTGTGTCTCCCAATTCAATTTAGGTAGGTAATGAATTAATATTTAGGTGGTCCAACAATGAATTTTGTGTTTTCTCAAGATAAGATCCCAAATCAAGTCAAAATATAATATCCTTCAATTGAATGTAAGATAGACTATCAATAAATTCCCAAATCAAGTCAAAATGCCTTTAGGTTGTCCAGCAATTGTGTCTTCCAATTTCAATCTAGGTAGATATTGACTTAGTATGTAGGTTGTCCAACAATTTTGTGTCTCCCAATTCAACTTAAGTAGGTAATGACCTTAACAAATTCTGACTTATCTCTCTTTATCAATGACCTTTTTTTTTTTTTTTTAATCAAGAAACAAGCAAACAACAAGAATATTCAAAGATAGATCTTGAATTAGTCAAAAGGGTAACTAGAAAATGATGCAAACAATAAGAAGATACAAAAAGAAAACTAGATTCAAGAAGATTTAAAGAGAAATTATCTAAATCCAACAAAATCTAAAGAGAAATTGTCTAGATCCAACAAGATCTAAAGAGATAATGTCTAGATCCAACAAAATCTAAAGAGAAAATGTTTAGATCCAACAAGATCTAAAGAGATAATGTCTAGATCCAACAAGATCTAAAGAGATAATGTAACACGAAGATAAACAACAATGAATCCAACAACAAGAAAACTCAAATTCCTAACTAAGATAACAGAACTTTCCCCAAAACTTTGATTTGAATCTGATACCAAATGACACGGAACCGGGATCGGGAATCAAAGGAATGGGATATAAGTTCGCCTCTATGGCACCCCACGTTTATAATGAAACGGAAACACCAATAATCGAGATTAAAACGCTCTATGGCACCCCACGTTTATAATGAAACGGTAACACCAATAATCGAGCAAAGAACAAGATAAACGCCACAAATGAATTGATAAGTTTACCTTAATTCTTGATGCAATTAGAGGATAGCAAATTCTCACAATCACTCTAATTAAGAAGAACATGCAAGAGCATGAGCAATTCTGCCTTTGATTCAAATTATGCCAAAAATCCCGTTTTACATCTTAAGGAGGCTATTTATATGCCTTAAACAAACATAACCCTAAAGAAGAGCATCTAACTAGGCTGCCCTAGGGCCAAAACACATGGGCTTAACTCTAAAACACAAAATAAAGTCATTTCCAGCCCAAAACAAACAACTTAATATTGGGCAGATTGCATGCATCATAAAACCAACCCAAAACAACATAAATAAACACTATCAGCCCATATTACATATTAATTAGACCAAAACATGCAACAAGGGATAAGGACACGTCCAAGTCCACATCCCTTACATATTAGCATGGCTAGGGTGTGCTACACCAACAGCGCATGTCTCCAACATTGTAAGAAGCCTAGGTGTGCCTTCAAGTTCCACACAACACTTGTTAAATGCCACATCATGAAGTTCTTGTGTAATTTGGGCTTGAACATATAAGGATATGGCTGCCCCATATCTCTTTGCTTGACTTCTTGTAATTGGCCCACTAGGAAACACAAATGGATCTCCCATGTTGTTCTCCTTGCTCCCTTGAGCTCCATGGTTGAGTGATGGTTGATCCATATCAGAGATGGTCCATTCCAAGTCTTAGAGCGCATCAATGACAATGCCTACAAAATAGACTTACCAGGTGAGTATGGTGTTTAATACGACCCTAGCCAATTAACAAGTACTCTTGCAAATCAACAAGGAACATCTAGCGGAAGGCATGCAATCTCGGAAGTACCTGACAATCCCTTTAACCCCCAAGTACTCTTGAAGAGAGAAAGCAAGGAATTTAGAACAAGAATCAGAAACTTACCTTCAAGTACTCTTGAAAACAACTCTGAAATTCTTGGTGCAATTAATCTTGTAGAACTCACAAGCTTAACTACTAAGGATATTTTGGTTCTATGAAGAACACAATCTGTTCTTGAAAGAACAAGAAGAAAACATTTTGTTTTTGATTTCAATTCAATGGTGGCTGCTGTGCAGCTCTTACAACAATATAAATAACCTAAGCTAACCCTAATTTAGCTATTAACTTAAGTTAGCCCAAGCTTAACCCTAATGTGGCCCAAATGGGCTTAATTAAATACAAGTCCAAGCTAACTACTTAAAACAATCCTGACTTAAACATTAACTAACTTAGGCTGGCCCTACTTTAGAAAATAAGCCCAACCAACCTTACACTTAATTAATTAAGTTCACTAAAAGAATTTAAACAAAATGGGGCAAATGGGCCGAAGGCCCTACACAACCCATACTTAAGCTCATAATAAGATAACAACCTCCTAAATTTGCCTAAGTATAGAATCATGTAAAATGCATCAAATGGCAGCCTCATTGCACGCCTCAAGCATCATAACAAGCTTTGGTGCTTCTTCAAGTTCAATCTCACATCTTGCATAATTATGATCTTGAAGCTCCAATGTGATTTGTTCTTGAGCAAATGCATTCAAGGCTGTTCGTAGCTTGGTTGCACGAGCTCTTGTGATTGGCCCCACGGGTAGAGCTAGAGGATCCTTCACCTTGCTTCCTTGATCTGTATCATTCCCTCCTCCTCAAAAAGATTTGTCCTCAAATTTGAATCATAATCAAATGGAGAAAGGTCAGAAACATTAAAGGTAGCAGACACGCCATACTCACCTGGTAGATCAATCTTGTAGGCATTGTCATTGATCCTCTCCAACACTTGAAAAGGCCCATCACCTCGGGCAGCAAGCTTTCCTTTCCTTTGGTTTGGGAATCTTTCCTTCCTCATGTGCACCCAAACCCAATCGCCAGGTTGAAATACCACACGCCTCCTTCCCTTGTTGGCACGGTCAGCATAGCTTTTGTTCTTCATGTCTATATGAGCCCTAGCTTTAGCATGTATCTCCCGGATCAATTCAGCCTTCTTTTCACCATCTAAGTTAGCAATTTCACTTAAAGGCAAAGGAGATAAATCAAGTACAGTTAAAGGATTAAAACCATACACAAGCTCAAATGGACTATAACCACTAGAAGAATGTATAGACCTATTATAAGCAAATTCAATGAAAGGCAAACAATCCTCCCAAGTTTTCAGATTCTTACCAACCACCGCTCTAAGTAAAGTACCTAGAGTTCTGTTAACTACCTCAGTCTGTCCATCCGTTTGGGGATGACAAGTAGTAGAGTACAGCAACTTTGTACCAAGCTTACCCCATAAAACACGCCAAAAGTGAGAAAGGAATTTGGCATCACGGTCTGAGACTATGGTGCGTGGCACCCCATGCAATCTCACAACCTCCCTGAAAAACAACTCAGCAATATGGACAGCATCATCACTCTTATGGCATGCAATGAAATGTGCCATCTTACTAAACCTGTCCACAACAACAAAAATACTATCCCTACCACGCTTTGTTCTGGGCAATCCAAGTACAAAATCCATAGAAACATCAGTCCAAGGCAAAGTAGGTACAGGTAAAGGCATATAAAGGCCATGAGGCATAGATTTAGACTTAGCTTGCTTACATGCTATGCACACACCACACAGTTTCTCTACATCCCTACGCATATGTGGCCAAAAGAAATGTTCAGCAAGTATATCATATGTTTTAAGAACACCAAAATGCCCCATAAGTCCTCCACAATGCGATTCTAATACAAGCAATTCACGCATAGAACATTTGGGTATACAAAGTTTATTTCCCTTAAATAAAAACCCCTCATGCCTAAAGAACTTATTAAATGCCCCATGTTCACATGCACTCCAAATAAGACCGAAGTCATCATCATCAACATACAAGGATTTTATATGCTCAAATCCTAACAACTTCGCATTAAGAGTAGTAATTAAAGCATACCTCCTAGAAAGTGAATCAGCCACAATATTTTCTTTCCCTTGCTTGTATTTAATCACAAAAGGAAACTGTTCAATGAATTCAACCCACTTACTGATACGGATCCACTACCACCAACCACCTATGGAGCTCAAGGAAACAAGGACCACAACAATGGCAATCCATTAGCACTTCCTAATGGACCAATTACAAGGAGCCGTGCAAAGAAGTATGGAGCAACCATGTCTTTATATATTCAAGAACAAATCACACAAGAGCTCCATGACCTTGCTTTCAACAAGTGCTATGAAGAACTTGAAGGAACACCTAAGTTTCTCACATTAATAGAAGCACAAGTTGAGTGGGAACCATGTTTGGATAGCACGCCCATGCAAGGTGGCACACCCCAGGCCGTGCAAGCTCACTGCATCTCCTTTGCGCTTCTCGCGCTCGCGCAGTGAAGGTTCGCGCTCGCGAGTGTCGCTCGCACTCGCGCATGTTGGAATCGCGCTCGCGATTTGCGCTGCCTAACTCACTGCCTCTCCTTTGCGTTTCTCGCGCTCGCGCAGTGAAGGTTCGCGCTCGCGCTCGCGCATGTTGGAATCGCGCTCGCGACTTGCGCTGCCTAACTCTCTGCCTCTCCTTTGCGCTTCTCGCGCTCGCGCAGTGAAGGTTCGCGCTCGCGAAGTGTCGCTCGCGCTCGCGCATGTTGGAATCGCGCTCGCGACTTGCGCTGCCTAACTCTCTGCCTCTCCTTTGCGCTTCTCGCGCTCGCGCACGGTAGAATCGCGCTCGCGAGGTGTGGTCGCGCTCGCGTATGTGAAGCTCGCGCTCGCGAAGGAAGCTAGTTAGCTTATTTTGTGTTTTTTTTTGCTTTGTTAATGGGTTGGGCCTCCAATATTTCGGCCACCCTTGATTAATTAGCCTTATTTTGTTTAGATTTAGTCAATCTTTAGTAGATTTGGAATAGATATCCAAATCCTTAAGTTATTATGATTTTTTAGTCAACTCCTTAGTTGGTTTAGATTTGCTAAATCCTACTCCTTAGCTAACTCTAAATCCTCTAAGGATCTGGACCTCTTAGATTAGTATAATTAGCTTGTTATTTTGTAATTTTCAATAATCAACAATTAATGAAAAAAAGACTATTTCTTCATGCTTAGGCGTGTTCATGTTTTTAGAGAGTGTGAGATTGCATTCTTCTAATTGCATCAAGAATCAAGGTAAACTTATCAATTCTTTGTGGCGTTTATCTTATTCTTTTACTCTATTATTGGTGTTCTCGCTTCTTTAAGCTTTGGGTGCCATAGAGGGGAATTTATTCTAGATCTTTGATCTATTCCAAAACTTGTCATTGAGTTCATGAAATTTATTTTCATTGGGTTCCGCGTCACTTACCATGTCTCTTGTTCAACTTACCTTGTCCCTTGAGGTGCTTTAAAGACTCATGGTCAGTGTGTATGACAAATTCTTTGGGTAGAAGGTAATGTTGCCATACCTCCAATGCTCTCACTAGAGCATATAGCTCCTTGTCATAGGTTGAATAATTGAGTTGCGCTCCATTGAGTTTCTCACTGAAATAGGCAATAGGCTTTCTCTCCTGCATCAACACTGCACCAATACCTACACCAGAAGCGTCACACTCAATCTCAAATGTTTTTTCAAAGTCAGGTAAAACTAAAATAGGAGCAGAACAAAGAATGGATTTTAAAGTATCAAATGCCCTTTGTTGCGCTTCCCCCCATTTGAACCCAACTTCCTTCTTTACCACCTCTGTGAGTGGGGCTGCTATAGTAGAGAAGTCCTTCACAAACCTTCGGTAGAAGCTTGCCAAGCCATGGAAACTCCTCACCTCAGATATAGATTTAGGAGTTGGCCATTCTCGAATTGCTTTAACCTTCTCCTCATCGACTTCAATCCCCTGTGCACTCACAACAAAACCAAGAAAAACAAGCCTATCTATGCAAAAAGTGCATTTCTGTAGTTTAGCATATAACTTTTCAGCTCTCAAAGTTATCAATACTAACCTAACATGCTCAATATGCTCATCAATAGATTGACTATAAATCAGTATATCATCAAAATAAACCACAACAAATTTGCCTAGAAAAGCACGTAAGATATGGTTCATTAATCTCATGAAAGTACTAGGTGCATTTGTTAGTCCAAATGGCATAACCATCCACTCATATAAACCATATTTAGTCTTAAAGGCAGTTTTCCATTCATCACCTAACTTCATTCTAATTTGATGATATCCACTCATTAAATCAATTTTCGAAAAGTATTTACTACCATGCAGTTCATCTAACATATCATCTAGCCTAGGAATTGGATGGCGATACTTAACTGTGATTTTGTTGACAGCTCGGCAGTCAACACACATCCTCCAAGAACCGTCCTTCTTAGGCACAAGTAATACAGGCACTGCACATGGGCTCATACTCTCCCTCACAAATCCCTTAGACAACAGGTCATCAACTTGGCGCTGCAACTCCTTAGTCTCCATGGGGTTGCTCCTATACGCTGGCCTATTAGGAATTGTGGCTCCGGGCATGAAGTCAATCTGATGCTCAATGCCTCTTAGGGGTGGTAGTCCGCTAGGCATTTCATCAGGAAACACATCAGAAAACTCCTGCAACAAAGAAATAAAACTTGGAGGCAAAGAAGAAGTGTCAATGTCAAGCAAATTAAGCAAAGTGTCCTTAAACCGAATCATTAAGATTGGTCTACCCTCACCAACACTGCTACGGATCTCTCTCTCTTTTACATACATGTTTTGTTTCTTTCTTCCCTCTCTTGGTGTTTCACTCACCAATGGGCCATTCAATTGTTTCTTTTCACTCTTGGCCTCTTTATCCCTTTTTTCTTTATCTTTATTTTCTCCCTCCCCCTGAATACAATTCTGCCCCTCACTTTCTAATATCCTCTTTTGGTCCAAATAGACCTCTTGTGGTGTTAAAGGAGCTAGAACCACATTTTTACCCAAATAGGCTAGGGAGAACCGGTTGGTGTACCCGTCATGCTGGACTCGCCTGTCAAATTGCCATGGGCGGCCTAGAAGAATATGCCCAGCTAGCATAGGTACTACATCACAAGTGACCTCATCCTTGTACCTTCCAATGGAAAATGGCACCTTCACCTGCTTGTTTACTCTTACAGAACCCATATCATTTAGCCATTGAAGCTTATATGGCCTTGGGTGCTGCACACATGTCAAACCCAATTTCTGCACCATGCTCAAACTAGCTACATTAGTGCAACTTCCACTATCAATAATCAAAAGACATACCTTGTCAAGTACCAAGCACCTAATATGGAAAATATTCTCTCTTTGTACTAAGCTCTCCTCTTGAACTTGCATGTTGAGAACTCGCCTAGTAACTAGTAATTGTCCCATCTCAGGTTGTAAAACTTCATCATCAACCTCATCATCATCATGGCAGTCTTCAAGTGGTGGCATTGGGTTTTCTTCATCCTCAGATTCAGAATAGGTGTATCCATCCCTAATCACTATTACTCTCTTATTAGGGCATTGAGAAGATATATGGCCCTTCCCAAGACACTTGAAACATTTGATGTCTCTACTAGGAGTATTGGAACTTGAACCCTTTGAATAAGTTGGCACATTAGGCGTGAATGCCTTAGGCACTGAATCTGTCCCCTTTTGTGTAGAGCTTTGAAACTCCTTTTTCTCCTCCCTTTTAGGCCATCTAGCACCCCAAGAATTGCTGTTGTTGTTGGCAGCCCTATATGATGAGGTGCTCTTCCCTTTTCTCTGCTTCTCTAACTTCATAGCCATATTCAGCATCTCCTCCATGGAATCATACTTGTACATCTCTAATGCATCAGCTATGTCTTTATTAAGGCCACCTAGGAATCTAGCCATGGTGATAAGGATCCGGGATCGGGAATCAAAAGAATGGGATATAAGTTCGCCTCTATGGCACCCCACGTTTATAAGGAAACGGAAACACCAATAATCGAGATTAAAACGCTCTATGGCACCCCACGTTTATAAGGAAACGGTAACACCAATAATCGAGCAAAGAACAAGATAAACGCCACAACGAGTTGATAAGTTTACCTTAATTCTTGATGCAATTAGAGGATAGCAAATTCTCACAATCACTCTAATTAAGAAGAACATGCAAGAGCATGAGCAATTCTGCCTTTGATTCAAATTATGCCAAAAATCTCGTTTTACATTTTAAGGAGGCTATTTATATGCCTTAAACAAACATAACCCTAAAGAAGAGCATCTAACTAGGCTGCCCTAGGGCCAAAACACATGGGCTTAACTCTAAAACACAAAATAAAGTCATTTCCAGCCCAAAACAAACAACTTGATATTGGGCAGATTGCAAGCATCATAAAACCAACCCAAAACAACTTCAATAAACACTATGAGCCCATATCCCTTACATATTAATTAGACCAAAACAAGCAACAAGGGATAAGAACACATCCAAGCCCACTAGGAAGCACCAATGGATCCATATCATTCCCCCTTTCCTCAAAAAGATTCGTCCTCGAATCTTAGTTAAAAGTTGAGGTATCCTTTTGCTTGCTAGGATCAGTCCACTTCTCCTTAGAATCCATGCCCTTTTCTTTACTCTTCTTCTCCTTTTTAGACCGTATTGAACTCCATTGTTTGCTACAACCTGAATATGCCTTTGCAACACCTTTGTCTCCATTGGATTGCTTCTATTGACTGGTTGATTTGGAATGGTGGAGCCAAGAATGAAATCGATTTGATGTTCTATCCCTCTCAAAGGTGGCAATCCACTAGGCAACTCTTCAAGAAAGACATCAGTGAACTCCTCTTTCTCTCTCTCAAGCAACTTTTTCTGATCAATATTCACTTCTTGAGGTGTCAATGGTGCAAGAACCACCTTTTCACCCTCACATGAAGATTGGGCAATCTCTTCTGGAACCACATGTTCAAAGTCCTGCAAAAGATCAACAAACACACTTGGCAAGGATGGGTTAAGATCATTAGTGGCCAAATAAGGTCCCTTACACAAAGGTACAAGTATAGGCTGATTGTGGTACAAAGCATGTGTATCCTTACTTGCTCTAGCTATGAAACTCACATTTTTTTCTTTTTCTTTTCCCTCTTTCTTTTTATTTGCACTCAGTATATTTTCACTCATTTTATTTTTACACTCTTTTTCTTTATTTTCAACATGAAGTCTCATACTTTCATTTTTACATTGATCTACATATACTTCCTTTGACCAAACTGGTGTTAGAATGGTCTTCTGCTCTTCCTTTGTGGATGAATATCTATTGAGGTAATCCACATTCTTCCTTCCCTGCACCCTTCCTAACTCATTATTCAAATCCTTAAAGTAACGATCAGGATTATCGACCTTCTTCTCTTCATGAGTTTGAAATCTAGTTGGTGTACCACTAGGTCGAGCTCTTCTTGTATTAGAGCGTTGGGCAGCTTTAAACTCCTGCAACTCCTTTCTCATATCTTGGACGGAATTGTTGAAAGTTCTAAACTGTCCTAGGATTGACTCCATTACAAGTTTCAACTGGGGATCCTCCATTTGACTTCCCTCCCCACTATTATCTCCAAATGTGCCTGCACTCATGGTTAGTGTTCAAAATAGAAAACACGAAAAAGATTTGAGTTAGTGATAAAGCACTCCCTCACGTGTTTACACTCCTCAATCACTCCCTGCAAATCCTCCAATTGTACTTAAGAATTTCAGGCCAACCAATCAATCTCAAAGCACGTTTAGAACACAAGGAAAATAAGCCTTAACAAAAGAAACGTAAGCACAATTCTAGAATGAAAACTCAAACGAAATGAATGGTAGCACAAGAACAAAACAATGTACTACTTGATTATTAATTAGAGTGTTGGAACAAGCAAATACACCCTAACAATATAAATGAAGCAAAGATAGCACACAAACAAGAAATAGAAACTAGAATTTAAAAGACAATTTAGGGATATAGTGTATGAATTTAGTTTACTACAAAGCAAACCAAATATGGACCTAATTAATTCTACCCAATCAAAGCAAGCAAACAAAGAAAACCCAAAAAATTTTTTTTTTTTTTAAGGTACTGTAGCAAGTTTGCTTCTGAGTTCCTGTAGCAAGTTACTGTAGCAGACGTGCTTGGCTTGTATCCTCACTTAACCCACAAATGTGACCCAATTTAGGTAGGGTAAGGCCTTAACAAGGTATAAGTGGATGGTTTGTGTCTCCCAATTTCAATTTAGGTAGGTAATGACTTAATATTTAGGTTGTCCAACAATGACTTTTGTGTCTCCCAATTCAACTTAGGTAGGTAACCAACAATGAATTTTGTGTCTCCCAATTCAATTTAGGTAGGTAATGGTTTTATATTTAGAATATCCAGCAATGACTTTTGTGTCTCCCAATTCAACATAGGTAGGTATTGACTTTAACAAGATTTGACTTACCTCTCTTTTTTTTTTTTTTTTTTTTTATCAACAAGATTCAAGAAGACAAACAAATCTCTAGATTTGGTATTTAATAACTTATAAATTCTTAATAACGTAATCAATTGATTTTTTTTGTTTTTTTTTAATAAACAAACAAACAACAAGAAGATCCAAAGAGAAAAACTCAGATCCAAGAACATCTAAAAGAAAAAGTCCAGATCCAAGAAGATCTAAAGAGAAAAATCTAGATCTAGAATGAAAACAAGTATTAAGATAACATCAAAGAAATTCCAGCAACTAGAAAACTCAAATTCCTAAACTAAGATAACAGAACTTACCCCAAAACTTTGATTTGGCTCTGATACCAAATGATAAGGATCCGGGATCGGGAATCAAAAGAATGGGATATAAGTTCGCCTCTATGGCACCCCACGTTTATAAGGAAACGGAAACACCAATAATCGAGATTAAAACGCTCTATGGCACCCCACGTTTATAAGGAAACGGTAACACCAATAATCGAGCAAAGAACAAGATAAACGCCACAACGAGTTGATAAGTTTACCTTAATTCTTGATGCAATTAGAGGATAGCAAATTCTCACAATCACTCTAATTAAGAAGAACATGCAAGAGCATGAGCAATTCTGCCTTTGATTCAAATTATGCCAAAAATCTCGTTTTACATTTTAAGGAGGCTATTTATATGCCTTAAACAAACATAACCCTAAAGAAGAGCATCTAACTAGGCTGCCCTAGGGCCAAAACACATGGGCTTAACTCTAAAACACAAAATAAAGTCATTTCCAGCCCAAAACAAACAACTTGATATTGGGCAGATTGCAAGCATCATAAAACCAACCCAAAACAACTTAAATAAACACTATGAGCCCATATCCCTTACATATTAATTAGACCAAAACAAGCAACAAGGGATAAGAACACATCCAAGCCCACTAGGAAGCACCAATGGATCCATATCATTAAAGAAAACCCAAAAAAAAAATTTTTGGGTTCGGGAATCAAAAGAATGGGATATAAGTTCGCCTCTATGGCACCCCACGTTTATAAGGAAACGGAAACACCAATAATCGAGATTAAAACGCTCTATGGCACCCCACGTTTATAATGAAACGGTAACACCAATAATCGAGCAAAGAACAAGATAAACGCCACAAATGAATTGATAAGTTTACCTTAATTCTTGATGCAATTAGAGGATAGCAAATTCTCACAATCACTCTAATTAAGAAGAACATGCAAGAGCATGAGCAATTCTGCCTTTGATTCAAATTATGCCAAAAATCTCGTTTTACATTTTAAGGAGGCTATTTATATGCCTTAAACAAACATAACCCTAAAGAAGAGCATCTAACTAGGCTGCCCTAGGGCCAAAACACATGGGCTTAACTCTAAAACACAAAATAAAGTCATTTCCAGCCCAAAACAAACAACTTGATATTGGGCAGATTGCAAGCATCATAAAACCAACCCAAAACAACTTAAATAAACACTATGAGCCCATATCCCTTACATATTAATTAGACCAAAACAAGCAACAAGGGATAAGAACACATCCAAGCCCACTAGGAAGCACCAGTGGATCCATATCACATGGTCACCTCCTCATTTTCCTCAATGTGTGCTCTAGCCATGCACATCTCCATATCCTTATGATAGTCTTCTACTGATTTGGCTCCTTGGACGAGTCTATGAAGCTTCTGATGCAACTCCCTGAAATAATGCTCAGGAAGAAAACGTTTTCTCATTACCTCCTTCATGTCTTCCTGATATGGATCAACCATCACTCAACCATGGAGCTCAAGGGAGCAAGGAGAACAACATGGGAGATCCATTAGTGTTTCCTAGTGGGCCAATTACAAGAAGTCAAGCAAAGAGATATGGGGCAGCCACATCCTTATATGTTCAAGCCCAAATTACACAAGAACTTCATGATGTGGCATTTAACAAGTGTTGTGTGGAACTTGAAGGCACACCTAGGCTTCTTACAATGTTGGAGACATGTGCTGTTGGTGTAGCACACCCTAGCCATGCTAATATGTAAGGGATGTGGGCTTGGACGTGTCCTTATCCCTTGTTGCATGTTTTGGTCCAATTAATATGTAATATGGGCTCATAGTGTTTATTTAAGTTGTTTTGGGTTGGTTTTATGATGCATGCAATCTGCCCAATATTAAGTTGTTTGTTTTGGGCTGGAAATGACTTTATTTTGTGTTTTAGAGTTAAGCCCATGTGTTTTGGCCCTAGGGCAGCTTAGTTAGATGCTCTTCTTTAGGGTTATGTTTGTTTAAGGCATATAAATAGCCTCCTTAAGATGTAAAACGAGATTTTTGGCATAATTTGAATCAAAGGCAGAATTGCTCATGCTCTTGCATGTTCTTCTTAATTAGAGTGATTGTGAGAATTTGCTATCCTCTAATTGCATCAAGAATTAAGGTAAACTTATCAATTCATTTGTGGCGTTTATCTTGTTCTTTGCTCGATTATTGGTGTTACCGTTTCATTATAAACGTGGGGTGCCATAGAGCGTTTTAATCTCGATTATTGGTGTTTCCGTTTCATTATAAACGTGGGGTGCCATAGAGGCGAACTTACATCTCATTCCTTTGATTTCCGATCCCGGTTCCGTGTCACTTCCCAATTGTGGATAGGTCGTCTTCCCACTTTTCTTCGACTCTGATTAAGTTGATCCCACCAAAACAGAGCATAGTCTTGAAACTCTAAGGCTGCAATTTTCACCTTTTTTTCTTCAGTATACCTGTTGCATTCAAAGATCATCTCGACCTTCCTCTCCCATTCCAAGTATTCGTCTGCATTGTTTCGGCCTTTGAAAGGTGGCACCTTGAGTTTGATGTTACCCAAGTTACCATCTAATGGTGTGTCAACCTCTTCATCATCCTCTCCATAGTAAGTTTCATTTCTGTAAACACGGCCTCTACCAATCCCTCTTCCTCTTCCTCTATTATTTCTACCTCCTCTTGCCCACATAGGCTCTCTATGCCATTCATCATCCTCTTCTTCATACTCTTCATGCCAAGGTTGTCTAGAGTGCTCTTTGGAAGTGCTTGCACCCCTCCTTGTGGCATTAGGGTCATGTCTTTCTGTCTTTTGCTCTTGAATCTCCAGTCTATCATTAAAGCTCTCCATAAGCCTAGTGATTCGTCCCATTTCTCCAGAGAAAGCATCTAGAAAGGCTTGTAGTTTTGGATCTTCAACTTTGAGAGGGCTATTATCCTTGTCTCTAGATGAATTAGACATCCTGAAATAAGATTGCAAAAACTAAGGAAATAGTTAGTTTATCACTCCCTCACGTGTTTCTCTCCTTATTTGGCTTTTTTTTTTTTTTTTTTTCAATATGTGGGTTTCACTCCAGCCTTTTACCACTCTTTCCACTTGAATAATTGCACTTCAGAATCCCAAAGTTGCTACAAAAGTCAAGAGAAAGTTAGGAAAAACAAAGAATATAATTAAGTAATGCACAAACTCTATCAAGAAATCACAATGTTTGAATGGCAATACAAGAATAAGAAAGGTGTATTGCTAGAAATCAATAAACTAAAGTGTAGGAACAAGCAAATAACACTTTAGCAATGTTAAATGAAGCAAAGATAGCACACAAACAAGAAATTGAAACTAGAATTTAAAAGACGATTTAGGGATATAGTGTATGAATTTAGTTCACTACAAAGCAAACCAAATATGGACCTAATTAATTCTACCCAATCAAAGCAAGCAAACAAAGAAAACCCAAAAAAATTTTTTTTTTTTTTTAAAGGTACTGTAGCAAGTTTGCTTCTGAGTTCCTGTAGCAAGTTACTGTAGCAGACGTTTTAAGGTACTGTAGCAAGTTTGCTTTTGAGTTCCTGTAGCAAGTTACTATAGCACAACGTTTTTGATTTATATCCTCACTTAACCTACAAATGTGACCCAATTTAGGTAGGGTAAGGGCTTAACAAGGTATAAGTGGATGGTTTGTGTCTCCCAATTCAATTTAGGTAGGTAATCACGTAGTCCAACAATGGCTTTTGTGTCTCCCAATTCAATTTTAGGTAGGTAATGACTTTGTCCAACAATGATTTTTGTGTCTCCCAATTCAATTTTTTTTGGTAGGTAATGTCTTTAACAACCAATTCAGATCCAGATTTTTTTTTTTTATCAAGAAATAAGCAAACAACAAGAATAATCAAAGATAGATCTTGAATTAGTCAAAAGGGTAACTAGAAAATGATGCAAACAATAAGAAGATACAAAGAGAAAACTAGATTCAAGAAGATTTAACAATAAAATTCTAGATCCAAGAAGATCTAATGAGAAATTGTCTAGACCCAACAAGATCTAAAGAGATAATGTCTAGATCGAACAATATTAAAGAATTTTTTTTTTTTTTTAAGTCCCTAACCCTAGGATAGATTGAAATCCACAACCACAGTGCTCTGATACCAGATAATACGACCCTAGCCAATTAACAAGTACTCTTGCAAATAAACAAGGAACATCTAGCGGAAGGCATGCAATCTCGGAAGTACCCGACAATCCCTTTAACCCCCAAGTACTCTTGAAGAGAGAAAGCAAGGAATTTAGAACAAGAATCAGAAACTTACCTTCAAGTACTCTTGAAAACAACTCTGAAATTCTTGGTGCAATTAATCTTGTAGAACTCACAAGCTTAACTACTAAGGATATTTTGGTTCTATGAAGAACACAATCTGTTCTTGAAAGAACAAGAAGAAAACGTTTTGTTTTTGATTTCAATTCAATGGTGGCTGCTGTGCAGCTCTTACAACAATATAAATAACCTAAGCTAACCCTAATTTAGGTATTAACTTAAGTTAGCCCAAGCTTAACCCTAATGTGGCCCAAATGGGCTTAATTAAATACAAGTCCAAGCTAACTACTTAAAACAATCCTGACTTAAACATTAACTAACTTAGGCTGGCCCTACTTTAGAAAATAAGCCCAACCAACCTTACACTTAATTAATTAAGTTCACTAAAAGAATTTAAACAAAATGGGGCAAATGGGCCGAAGGCCCTACACAACCCATACTTAAGCTCATAATAAGATAACAACCTCCTAAATTTGCCTAAGTATAGAATCATGTAAAATGCATCAAATGGCAGCCTCATTGCACGCCTCAAGCATCATAACAAGCTTTGGTGCTTCTTCAAGTTCAATCTCACATCTTGCATAATTATGATCTTGAAGCTCCAATGTGATTTGTTCTTGAGCAAATGCATTCAAGGCTGTTCGTAGCTTGGTTGCACGAGCTCTTGTGATTGGCCCCACGGGTAGAGCTAGAGGATCCTTCACCTTGCTTCCTTGATCTGTATCAGTGTTTCTGCAACTTTTAATATTAGTGATTTGTCTCCCTTTGACATGGATGCAGATTTGAGGACAAATCTTTTTAAAGAAGGGGGGGATGATACGGATCCACTACCACCAACCACCTATGGAGCTCAAGGAAACAAGGACCACAACAATGGCAATCCATTAGCACTTCCTAGTGGACCAATTACAAGGAGCCATGCAAAGAAGTATGGAGCAACCATGTCCTTATATATTCAAGAACAAATCACACAAGAGCTCCATGACCTTACTTTCAACAAGTGCTATGAAGAACTTGAAGGAACACCTAAGTTTCTCACATTAATAGAAGCACAAGTTGAATGGGAACCATGTTTGTATAGCACGCCCGGACAGGTGGCACACCCCAGGCCGTGCACCTCACTGCCTCTCGCGAAGAAAACTCTTCCATGCGCACACGCCCGTGCCAGCTAGCACGCCCCAGGCCGTGCACCTCACTGCCTCTCCTTTGCGCTTCTCGCGCTCGCGCAGTGAAGGTTCGCGCTCGCCAGTGTCGCTCGCGCTCGCGCATGTTGGAATCGCGCTCGCGAGTTGCGCTGCCTAACTCTCTGCCTCTCCTTTGCGCTTCTCGCGCTCGCGCACGGTAGAATCGCGCTCGCGAGATGTGGTCGCGCTCGCGTATGTGAAGCTCGCGCTCGCGAAGGAAGCTCACCAATGCGCGCACGCCCGTGCAAGTTGACACGCCCTGGACCGTGCACCCTACTGCCTCTCATTAGTTAGTTAGCTTATTTTGTGTTTTTGCAATGCTAATGGGTTGGGCCTCCAATATTTCATCCACCCTTGAATAATTAGCCTTATTTTGATTAGATTTAGTCAATCTTTAGTGGATTTGGATTAGATCTCCAAATCCTTAAGTTGTTATGATTTTGTTAGTCAACTCCTTAGTTGGTTTAGATTTGCTAAATCCTACTCCTTAGCTAACTCTAAATCCTTTAAGGATCTGGACCTCTTAGATTAGTATAAATAGCTTGTTATTTTGTAATTATTCAACAATTATTCAATGAATTAAAGACTACTTCTTCATGCCTAGGCGTGTTCATGTTTTTAGAGAGTGTGAGATTGCATTCTTCTAATTGCATCAAGAATCAAGGTAAACTTATCAAATCTTTGTGGCGTTTATCTTATTCTTTTACTCTATTATTGGTGTTCTTGCTTCTTTAAGCATTGGGTGCCATAGAGGGGAATTTATTCTAGATCTTTGATCTCTTCCAAAACTTGTCATTGAGTTCATGAAACTTATTTTCATTGGGTTCCGCGTCAGATCTCCCATGGTGGTACAGGTCGCATCCCTTTCCTCCTTCTTTTTAATAACAATTGTTCCCACCAAAACATAGCATAACCTTTGAATTCAACAGCAGCAAGATGGGATTTCTTTTCTTGAGAATAGTTATGGCATTCAAAGATTTGTTCTACTTTTCTCTCCCATTCAAGGAATTCTTCAGCATTGTTGTTGCCTTTGAATTCTGGAATTCTCATCTTGATTGATCCCAAGTCTCCATCAATTTTGTGTGACTTGTTCTTGAATGTGTAAGCACATGGTTGCTCCATACTTCTTTGCACGGCTCCTTGTGATACGGATCCACTACCACCAACCACCTATGGGGCTCAAGGGAACAAGAACCACAACAATGGCAATCCATTAGCACTTCCTAGTGGACCAATTACAAGGAGCCGTGCAAAGAAGTATGGAGCAACCATGTCCTTACACATACAAGAACAAGTTACAAAAGAGCTCCATGACCTTGCTTTCAACAAGTGCTATGAAGAACTTGAAGGAACACCTAAGTTTCTCACATTAATAGAAGCACATGTTGAGTGGGAACATGAATTGGTTAGCACGCCCGTGCTAGATGGTACACCCCAGGCCGTGCCCTCGTCTGACTTGCTGAGGAAAACAACTGCCTTGAAGCACCCCCGTGCCAAATAGCACACCCTGGCCGTGCTTCCCTCTGACTCTGAAGCACCCCCGTGCTAAATAGCACACCCTGGCCGTGCTTCCCTCTGACTCTCAAGAGGGAACTCCTACATTGAAGCACGCCCGTGCCAAATAGCACACCCAGGCCGTGCTTGTCACTGCCTCTCATTAAGTTAGTTATCTTATTTTGAGTTTTTGCTTTGTTGATGGGTTGGGCCTCCAATATTTCGGCCACCCTTGAATAATTAGCCTTATTTTGTTTAGATTTAGTCAATCTTTAGTAGATTTGGATTAGACATCCAAATCCTTAAGTTGTTATGATTTTGTTAGTCTTATCCTTAGTTGGTTTAGATTTGCTAAATCCTACTCCTTAGCTAACTCTAAATCCTTTAAGGATCTGGACCTCTTAGATTAGTATAAATAGCTTGTTATTTTGTAATTATTCAACAATTATTCAATGAATTAAAGACTACTTCTTCATGCCTAGGCGTGTTCATGTTTTTAGAGAGTGTGAGATTGCATTCTTCTAATTGCATCAAGAATCAAGGTAAACTTATCAATTCTTTGTGGCGTTTATCTTATTCTTTTACTCTATTATTGGTGTTCTTGCTTCTTTAAGCTTTGGGTGCCATAGAGGGGGATTTATTCTAGATCTTTGATCTCTTCCAAAACTTGTCATTGAGTTCATGAAATTTATTTTCATTGGGTTCCGCGTCAGTTTGGTATCAGAGCCAAAGATTAAGGTAAATTCTTATTTATCTTAGTTCTAGGGTTTGTGTTTATTTGTTTTCTTATTCATCTTGTTCTTGTGTTTGTTTTCTTCTTCATCTTGTTTCTTTTGTGTTTGCTTTCTTTTGTTTAAGTTTCAATTCGTTTTTTTGCTTCAATTAAATTTAGAAATTTCGTTCTTGTTTCAATTCTGGAAGTTTGATCTTAGATCTTGTTGACTAAAAAAAAAAAAAAAAAAAAAGAGTATAGAAAGAAAATTTCGTCCACCATTGAAATTGCTTGTGTGGATATTGTTTTGTTCCTGGATCTAAGGAATTTGATCCTAATTCAAAAGGGATTTTACCTTATTTTGTGGGATTTTTGCCATATTTTGTGGGATTATTCCTAATCCTTAGGAGATTTGACCATATTTAGTGGGATTGTTCCTAATCCTAAAGGGATTTGACCATATTTTATGGGATTTAGTTATCCACTATAATCTTGTGATAAAATCCAATCTTAACTACTTGTGGATAAGATAACAAAAAAAAAAAAAAAAAAATTAGTTGACCATATCTTTTGAGATTGAGCAAAATCTACTACAATCCTTGTCAAATCTAAGAATCCTACTTAAATTGGGTTGCATTAAAAAGGGAAACAAGGCAGCACGCCCGTGCTTCACCCCAAGCACACCCGTGCATGTTCCTGACTTCCACTTGTTGGACTAGGACTTACACGCACGCCCGTGCTCCATCTAGCACGCCCGTGCTCAGTTCTGACCCTATCTTAAAATTGTTTTCTTTGATTTTTCTTTATTTGCTTGCTTTGTTTTGGGTAGAATTAATAGGTCCATATTTGGTTTGCTTTGTAGTAAGCTAAATTCATACATTATATCCAGTAATTGTCTTTTAAATTCTAGTTTTCTTTGTTTTTTTTGTGTGAGCTTTCTATTGCTTCTATTACATTGTTAGGGTGTGTTTGCTTGTTTACTACACTCTAATTGATAATTACAGTAGTGCATTATTCATACTCTTGTGCTACTATCCATCTCGTTTTGAGTCTCCTTTCTAGAATTGTGCTTGCTTTTCATTGTTAAGTTTTATTCCTTGTTCTAAACGTGATCTTTGAGTTGATTGGTTGAACTAAGATTCTGAAGTTCAATTGGAAGAATTGCAAGGAGTGATTCAAGAGTGTAAACACGTGAGGGAGTGATTTATCAATAACCCTAAATCTTTTGTGTTTTCTTTTGAATACTAACCATGAGTATAGGCAAATCTGGAGATGGTAATGATGGAATTCCAATTAAAGATCCTCAATTAAAACTCTTCATGGAAGCAATTCAAGGACAGTTTAGAACCTTCAATAATCTTGTCCAAGACATGAGGGAAGAGTTGCAAGAGATAAAAGCTTCACAAAGCTCTAATACAACTAGAACTCGTCCACAAACTAGATTTCAAGACCATGATGTTGAAGAGAGTGAGGAGACCAATCCAAATAAACTTGATGGAGACTTGGGATCAATTAAGATGAGGATTCCAGAATTCAAAGGCAACAACAATGCTGAAGAGTACCTTCTTGAATGGGAAAGGAAGGTCGAACAAATCTTTGAATGCCATAACTATTCTCAAGAAAAGAAATCTCATCTTGCAGCTGTTGAATTCAAAGGGTATGCTATGTTTTGGTGGGAACAATTGCTATTGAAAAGAAGAAGGAGGGGATTACGACCCGTACCACCATGGGAGCTCATGAAAGAACTAATGCACCAAAAATTTGTCCCTACTCATTACTTTAGGGATTTACACAATAAATTAGCTAGAATGGTGCAAGGAGGAAGGAGTGTGGAAGAATACTACAAGGAGATGGAGATTTGCATGGCAAGAGCCAAGATTGAAGAAGATGAGCTAATCACCATGTCACGTTTCCTTGGAGGTCTAAATAAAGATATTGCAGATGCCTTAGAGATGTATAGGTATGATACCTTGGAGGATATGATAGATATGGCCATGAAACTTGAAAGACAGAAAAGGGGGAGATCCACCAATAAGTTTTCCAACAACACATGGGGATCTAAATGGCCTAAAGAAGGTGAGAAGAAGGAATTTAGAGGTTCTAATTCTCAAAGGACAGATTCAACTTCAAAAGGTAAAGAAGCTGTCCAAACTCCATTCAAAAGCAACAAAGGTACCTCTAACTCTATAACCCCTTCTAGAGAAATTAAATGTTTTAAATGTTTGGGGAAAGGACATTATGCATCTCAATGTCCTAATAAAAGGGTTATGATTGCTAAAGATGATGGGAATATTAGTTCTGAATCTGAATGTAGTGATTATGATGATATGCCTAATTTAGATAATGATAATGATGATTCAGAAAATTTAATACTTCCTGAACATGGGGAAGCTTTGGTTGCTAGACGTGCTTTGAACATGCATGTAAAGGAAGAAAGCCTTGAGCAACGTGAGAATATATTTCAAACTAGATGCTTGATTAGGGGAAAGGTGTGTACTCTTATCATTGATGGGGGTAGTTGCACTAATGTTGCTAGTGTAAACATGGTAAACAAACTGAACTTAACTTGTCTCAAGCATCCTAAACCTTATAAATTGCAATGGTTGAATGATTGTGGGGAAGTGAAAGTAACCAAACAGGTACTTGTGCCATTTTCTATTGGATGGTATGAAGATGAAATCTTGTGTGATATAGTACCTATGCAAGCTGGACATCTATTGTTGGGAAGACCATGGCAATATGATAGAAGAGCACATCATGATGGATTCCACAATCGATACTCATTGATTCATAAGGGGAAAAAGGTGGTTCTTGTACCTTTATCACCTCAAGAGGTTTATGAAGACCAAAGAAAGATACTTGAGAGAGAGAGAGAGGTTTCAACCTTAAGAAAACATGAGAGTGAGAATCTGAGATTGAGAGAACAAAAGAGAGAAAAGAGTAAGGATGAGGGAAAAGAGGCCACAAAAATAACAAAACAAATTAATGGCCCAATTGTGAGAGAAAAAGAAAGAGAGGAGAAAAAGAAACAGACTTTTTATGCAAGAATTAGAGAGGTTAAGTGTGCTATTGCCTTGGAGAAGCCCATATTGCTTCTAAGGTACAAAGAGGTTTTATTTGCTGAAACTAACACTGACCTTGAAAGTTTGCCTTCTATGTTTGTTTCTATGTTGCAGGAATTTGATGATGTCTTTCCTAGTGAATCACCAAGTGGTTTACCACCTTTGAGAGGAATAGAACATCAAATTGACTTCATTCCTGGATCCACCATTCCAAATAGGCCTGCCTATAGAAGTAATCCAATGGAGACAAAGGAGTTGCAAAGGCAAGTTGATGAACTTATGGAAAAAGGTTTGGTAAGAGAAAGCATGAGCCCGTGTGCCGTTCCCGTGCTTCTAGTCCCTAAAAAGGATGGAACATGGCGCATGTGTGTTGATTGTAGAGCGGTCAACAAAATTACAGTAAAGTATAGACACCCTATCCCTAGACTTGATGATATGTTGGATGAATTGCATGGGGCAACTTACTTTACTAAAATTGATTTAATGAGTGGTTACCATCAAATTAGAATGCAACCAGGTGATGAATGGAAAACTGCTTTTAAAACTAAGTATGGTTTGTATGAATGGTTAGTTATGCCTTTTGGACTATCTAATGCACCTAGTACTTTTATGAGGCTTATGAACCATGTATTGCGTGCCTTCTTGGGAAAATTTGTGGTTGTATACTTTGATGATATACTCATCTATAGCAAGTCTCTTGATGATCATATTGAGCATGTTAGGATAGTGTTACAAACTTTGAGGACAGAAAAGTTGTATGCTAAACTTAACAAATGCACATTTTGTATAGATAGACTTGTGTTTCTTGGTTTTATTGTGAGTGCACAGGGTATTGAAGTAGATGAGGAGAAAGTGAAAGCTATCAAAGAATGGCCAACTCCCAAATCAGTTTCTGAAGTTAGGAGTTTTCATGGGTTAGCAAGCTTCTATAGAAGGTTTGTTAAAGATTTCTCTTCAATTGCAGCACCACTAACAGAAATTATCAAAAAGGAAGTTGGGTTCAAGTGGGAAGAAGAGCAACAAAAGGCGTTTGACACGCTTAAAGGGAAGTTAACTTCTGCACCTATACTTTCTTTGCCTAATTTTGAGAATACTTTTGAGATTGAGTGTGATGCTTCTGGAGTGGGAATTGGGGCTGTCCTAATGCAAGAAAAGAAGCCAATTGCCTACTTTAGTGAGAAGTTGAATGGAGCACAACTCAACTATTCAACCTATGATAAAGAGTTGTATGCCTTGGTAAGAACTCTACATGTTTGGCAACACTACTTACTACCGAAGGAGTTTGTCATCCATACAGACCATGAGGCCCTAAAACACTTGAAGGGTCAAGGTAAGCTTAATAAAAGGCATGGTAAGTGGGTTGAATTTATTGAACAATTTCCATATGTGATTAAATACAAGCATGGAAAAGATAATGTTGTTGCTGATGCATTGTCAAGGAGATATACTCTAATTACGGCACTTAGTTCTAAATTACTTGGATTTGAGTATGTTAAAGACTTATATGCGAATGATTCTGACTTTAGCAACATATATGTAGCATGTGAGCATGGAGCATTTGATAAGTTCTATAGACATGATGGATATTTGTTTAAGGGTGGCAAACTTTGTGTGCCTAAGTGTTCTATGCGTGAATTGCTTGTGCTTGAATCTCATAGTGGGGGATTGATGGGGCATTTTGGAATGCATAAGACTTATGATATGTTGAATGAACACTTTTATTGGCGTCATATGATTAAAGATGTAGAAAGAGTTTGTAATTCTTGTATTGCTTGTAAACAGGCCAAATCTAAGTCTATGCCTCATGGATTATACATGCCTTTACCTGTTCCTAGTTCTCCTTGGATTGATATATCTATGGACTTTGTACTTGGATTACCTAGGACTAAGCGTGGTAAAGATAGCATATTTGTTGTTGTTGATAGGTTTAGCAAGATGGCTCATTTTATTCCTTGTCATAAAACTGATGATGCCAATAATGTTGCTGATATATTCTTTAGAGAAGTAGTAAGATTACATGGGGTACCAAGAACTATAGTTTCAGATAGGGATGCAAAGTTCCTTTCACATTTTTGGAGAGTTTTGTGGGGTAAGCTTGGAACTAAATTGCTTTATTCTACAACTTGTCATCCACAAACAGATGGACAAACTGAAGTTGTGAATAGGACTTTAGGAACATTGCTTCGTGCCATTGTGGGCAAGAACTTAAAAACTTGGGAAGATTGTTTGCCATTCATTGAGTTTGCATATAATCGTAGCATACATTCTACCTCAGGTTTTAGTCCATTTGAACTTGTTTATGGCTTTAATCCACTAACTGTATTAGATCTTGTTCCTTTACCTTTGAATGAACTTTCTAATTTAGATGGTGATAAAAAGGCAGAATTGGTGAAATCTTTACATGAGAAGGCTAGAGCCAACATAGAAAAGAGGAACAAGCAATATGCTGAAAGAGCAAACAAGGGCAAAAAGAAGTTGGTGCTTATGCCAGGTGATTGGGTTTGGGTACACTTTCGCAAGGAAAGATTTCCCAACCAAAGGAAGAGTAAGCTAGATGCACGTGGAGATGGTCCATTCCAAGTCTTAGAGCGCATCAATGACAATGCCTACAAGATAGACTTGCCAGGTGAGTATGGTGTTTCTGCAACTTTTAATGTTAGTGATTTGTCTCCCTTTGACATGGATGCAGATTTGAGGACAAATCTTTTTAAAGAAGAGGGGGATGATACGGATCCACTACCACCAACCACCTATGGGGCTCAAGGGAACAAGAACCACAACAATGGCAATCCATTAGCACTTCCTAGTGGACCAATTACAAGGAGCCGTGCAAAGAAGTATGGAGCAACCATGTCCTTACACATACAAGAACAAGTTACAAAAGAGCTCCATGACCTTGCTTTCAACAAGTGCTATGAAGAACTTGAAGGAACACCTAAGTTTCTCACATTAATAGAAGCACATGTTGAGTGGGAACATGAATTGGTTAGCACGCCCGTGCTAGATGGCACACCCCAGGCCGTGCCCTCGTCTGACTTGCTGAGGAAAACAACTGCCTTGAAGCACCCCCGTGCCAAATAGCACACCCTGGCCGTGCTTCCCTCTGACTCTGAAGCACCCCCGTGCTAAATAGCACACCCTGGCCGTGCTTCCCTCTGACTCTCAAGAGGGAACTCCTACATTGAAGCACGCCCGTGCCAAATAGCACACCCAGGCCGTGCTTGTCACTGCCTCTCATTAAGTTAGTTAGCTTATTTTGAGTTTTTGCTTTGTTAATGGGTTGGGCCTCCAATATTTCGGCCACCCTTGAATAATTAGCCTTATTTTGTTTAGATTTAGTCAATCTTTAGTAGATTTGGATTAGACATCCAAATCCTTAAGTTGTTATGATTTTGTTAGTCTTATCCTTAGTTGGTTTAGATTTGCTAAATCCTACTCCTTAGCTAACTCTAAATCCTTTAAGGATCTGGACCTTTTAGACTAGTATAAATAGCTTGTTATTTTGTAATTATAGACAATCAATTATTCAATCAATTAAAGAGAGATTTTCTTCTTCCATGCCTTTGGCGTGTTCATGTTTTTAGAGAGTGTGAGATTGCATTCTTCTAATTGCATCAAGAATCAAGGTAAACTTATCAATTCTTTGTGGCGTTTATCTTATTCTTTTACTCTATTATTGGTGTTCTTGCTTCTTTAAGCTTTGGGTGCCATAGAGGGGGATTTATTCTAGATCTTTGATCTCTTCCAAAACTTGTCATTGAGTTCATGAAATTTATTTTCATTGGGTTCCGCGTCACCTTGTAATTGGTCCACTAGGAAGTACTAATGGATCGCCATTGTTGTGGTCCTTGTTCCCTTGAGCTCCATAGGTGGTTGGTGGTAGTGGATCCATATCATCCCCCCCTTCTTTAAAAAGATTTGTGCTCAAATCTGCATCCATGTCAAAGGGAGACAAATCACTAATATTAAAAGTTGCAGAAACACCATACTCAACTGGCAAGTCTATTTTGTAGGCATTGTCATTGATGCGCTCTAAGACTTGGAATGGACCATCTCCACGTGCATCTAGCTTACTCTTCATTTGGTTGGGAAACCTTTCCTTGCGAAAGTGTACCCAAACCCAATCACCTGGCATAAGCACTAACTTCTTCCTTCCTTTGTTTGCTCTGTCAGCATATTGCTTGTTCCTCTTTTCTATGTTGGCTCTAGCCTTCTCATGTAAAGACTTCACCAATTCTGCCTTTTTTATCACCATGTAAATTAGAAATTTCATTCAAAGGTAAAGGAACAAGATCTAATATAGTTAGTGGGTTAAAGCTATAAACAAGTTCAAATGGACTAAAACCTGAAGTAGAATGTATGCTACGATTATATGCAAATTCAATGAATGGCAAACAATCTTCCCAAGTTTTTAAGTTCTTACCCACAATTGCACGAAGCAATGTTCCTAAAGTTCTATTTACAACTTTAGTTTGTCCATCTGTTTGTGGATGACAAGTTGTAGAATAAAATAATTTAGTTCCAAGATTACCCCACAAAACTCTCCAAAAGTGTGAAAGGAACTTTGCATTCCTATCTGAAACTATAGTTTGTGGTATCCCATGTAACCTTACCACTTCTCTAAAGAATAGATCAGCAACATTATTGGCATCATCAGTTTTATGACAAGGAATAAAATGAGCCATCTTGCTAAACCTATCAACAACAACAAATATACTATCCTTACCACGCCTAGTCCTAGGTAAACCAAGTACAAAGTCCATAGATATATCAATCCAAGGAGAACTAGGAACAGGTAAAGGCATGTATAATCCATGAGGCATAAACATAGATTTGGCCTGCTTACAAGCAATACAAGAGTTACAAACTCTTTCTACATCTTTATGCATATGAGGCCAATAAAAGTGTTCATTCAACATATCATAAGTCTTATGTACCCCAAAGTGTCCCATCAATCCCCCACTATGAGATTCAAGGACAAGCAATTCACGCATAGAACATTTAGGCACACAAAATTTGCTGCCCTTAAACAAATATCCATCATGTGAACTTATCAAATGCTCCATGCTCACATGCTACATATGACGCGGAACCAATTGAAAATAAATTTGATGAACTCAATGACAAGTTTTGGAAGAGATCCAAGATCAAACTAAACCCCTCTCTATGGCACCCAAAGCTTAAAGAAGCAAGAACACCAATAATAGAGAAAAGAATAAGATAAACGCCACAATTAGATTGATAAGTTTACCTTGATTCTTGATGCAATTAGAAGAATGCAATCTCACACTCTCTAAAAACATGAACACGCCTAAGCATGAAGTTGAAGAAGAAACTCTCTTTAATTCATTAATTGTATGTTAAAATTTACAAAATAACAAGCTATTTATACTAATCTAAGAGGTCCAGATCCTTAGAGGATTTAGAGTTAGCTAAGGAGTAGGATTTAGCAAATCTAAACCAACTAAGGAGTTGACTAACAAAATCATAACTACTTAAGGATTTGGAGATCTAATCCAAATCTACTAAAGATTGACTAAATCTAATCAAAATAAGGCTAATTATTCAAGGGTGGCCGAAATATTGGAGGCCCAACCCATTAGCATTGCAAAAACACAATAAGCTAACTAGTTTAATGAGAGGCAGACAGTTGCACGGTCCAGGGCGTGCCAAGGCGCACGGGCGTGCGGGCATGTATGAGTTTCCTTCGTGAGAGGCAAAAGAGTGCATGGTCTGGGGCGTGCTAGTTGGCACGGGCGTGCGCGCATGTATGAGTTTCCTTCGCGAGAGGCAGAAGAGTGCACGGTCTGGGGCGTGCTAGTTGGCACGGGCGTGCGCGCATGTATGAGTTTCCTTCGCGAGAGGCAGAAGAGTGCACGGTCTGGGGCGTGCTAGTTGGCACGGGCGTGCGCGCATGTATGAGTTTCCTTCGCGAGAGGCAGAAGAGTGCACGGTCTGGGGCGTGCTAGTTGGCACGGGCGTGCATCAAATCAAGTGTTATTCCTTGAGAGGCAATAGCTTGCACGGCCTGGGGCGTGCCACCTTGCACGGGCGTGCTAACCAAGCACGATTCCCACTCAACTTGTGATGGCGTGGTGGAAAGGACTGTGGTTTTGATAGAGAAACACGAGTGCTACAGTAACTTGCTACAGGAACTCAGAAGCATCCGTGCTACAGTAACTTGATTCAAAATGTGATGAAAGGCTAAGATAGTTGATGGTGAAGATTAAAATGAAAAAAAATAGATGATTGTTTTTGGAAACAAACAAAACCCAATAGTTTTTGGAAACTAATAAAACCCAAATGTGATTAACACTTTCTTGTTATTCCAAATCTCCCTTTCAAAATACACAAAGTCCCTTTATATAGGGAAACAAGAGATAGCCATAAACTCCCTTTGAATGTGTTGTTCAAAGACACAATTTCAAAGGACACCTAACTAGGTTGAAAACAATACATTCAAAGATACACCTAACTAGGTTGAAAACAACTTATTCAAAGGACACCTAACTAAGTTTGAAATAACTCATTCAAAGGCACAATTCAAAGAACACCTAACTAAGTTTGAAAACAACACAAATGAGCTGGAATTCATAGTCAATGATCAACCAAGTGCTCCTTGATTATTGTCTTCAAAGATGATGGTTTGAAGGAACCCAAATGGCCCTAAAAGGAGCTGTAGCTTCAGATTGAACATGTCACTCCCACCAAGCCCATCTTCACTTGGACTGTCTTCATTAACTTCACTAATGGAATCAAGACCAAGGCCCATGTCTAGGATAGCTTGTAAGGCTAGGCTAGATGGACCTCCATCATTCTCCCCTTCTTGAAAAGTTTCAACTTGGTCAGAAGTTGACATGGTGTCTTCCTTATATTTGGCTAAGTCACTTACATTGAAGGTGTTGGAAATCTTGTAAGACGGAGGCAGCTCTACCTTGTAAGCATTCTGGTTTACCTTCTTGATGATCTTGTAAGGACCCTCGGCTTTGGGCATAAGTTTATTCTTTCTTTTAGAAGGGAATCGTTCCTTCCTTAAGTGAACCCACACTAAGTCACCTTCTTTAAATTCCACAACAGGTTTTAGCTTGGCTTGCATCTTGTAGGCTTCGTTCTTCTTCTCAATATGTGCTTTTGCTCTAGCATGGAGTTTGACAATTGCAGTAGCTCTATCCTCGACCTTTAAGTTAGAGGGGATACTAGAGTGTGCGTTGCTCAAATCAAGAGGAACAAGTGGATTAGCTCCATAAACTAATTCAAAAGGAGTAAAATTAGTGGTCTTACTCTTCGAACTGTTGTAAGCAAATTCAGCATGAGCCAACAAAGAATCCCAATTCTTTACTTTCCCCTTTAGCAAACTTCGCAAAATGTTGCCTAAGCTTCGATTGACCACTTCTGTTTGTCCATCTGTTTGAGGATGAAAAGCCGTACTGAACTTCAAGGTAGTTCCTAACCTTGCGCAGGGTATAGAGGTGGATGACGAGAAAGTGAAAGCTATCAAGGAATGGCCGACGTCGAAATCAGCTTCGGATGTATGAAGTTTCCATGGGTTGGCAAGTGTCTACCGACGGTTTGTACAAGATTTCTCTTCGATTGCTGCACCACTCACGGAGGTAATTAAAAAGGAAGTTGGGTTCAAGTGGGGCGAGGAACAACAGAAAGCGTTTGACATGCTTAAAGGGAAGTTGACATCCGCTCCAATACTTTCTTTACCTAATTTTGAGAACACCTTTGAAATTGAGTGTGATGCTTCTGGTGTAGGTATTGGAGGAGTGCTGATGCAAGAGAAGAAGCCAATTGCCTACTTCAGTGAGAAGTTGAATGGAGCACAACTCAATTACTCGACCTATGATAAGGAGCTATATGCCTTGGTGAGGACTTTGAACGTATGGCAACACTACTTATTACCTAAGGAATTTGTCATTCACACTGATCACGAAGCCCTAAAACACTTGAAGGGTCAAGGTAAGCTCAACAAGCGACATGGTAAGTGGGTTGAGTTCATTGAACAATTCCCTTACGTTATTAAATACAAGCATGGAAAGGATAACGTTGTTGCTGATGCATTGTCACGGAGACATGCTTTACTTACTACTCTTAGTTCTAAGTTGCTAGGATTTGAGTATGTTAAGGATTTGTATGTGTCTGATTCAGATTTTGGCAATGTGTATTTGGCATGTGAACATGGAGCATTTGATAAATTTTATCGACATGAAGGATATTTGTTTAAGGGCAGTAAACTTTGTGTTCCTAAATGCTCTATGCGTGATTTGCTTGTACTTGAGTCTCATTGTGGGGGATTGATGGGACATTTTGGGGTACATAAGACTTATGACATGTTGAATGAACATTTTTATTGGCCTCATATGCGTAAAGATGTCGAGAAAGTTTGTGATTCTTACCTTACTTGTAAACAGGCTAAGTCTAAGTCTATGCCTCATGGCTTGTATATGCCTTTACCAGTTCCTAGTTCACCTTGGGTTGATATCTCTATGGATTTTGTACTTGGATTACCTAGGACTAGGCATGGTAGAGACAGTATATTTGTAGTGGTTGATAGGTTCAGCAAAATGGCTCATTTCATTCCTTGTCATAAAACTGATGATGCCATTCATATTGCTGAATTGTTCTTTAGAGAGGTGGTACGATTACATGGAGTTCCACGGACTATCGTTTCTGATAGGGATGCTAAGTTCCTTTCACATTTTTGGAAGGTTTTGTGGGGTAAGCTAGGTACAAAATTACTTTATTCTACTACCTGTCATCCACAAACAGATGGACAAACTGAAGTTGTGAATAGGACTTTAGGAACTTTACTTCGTGCGATAGTGGGTAAAAATTTGAAAACTTGGGAGGATTGTTTGCCATTTATTGAATTTGCATATAATCGAAGAATACATTCTACTTCAGGTTTTACTCCATTTGAACTTGTTTATGGATTTAACCCACTAACTGTTTTGGATCTTGTTCCTTTACCTTTACATGAGCTCTCTAGTTTAGATGGTGATAAAAAGGCTGAATTGGTGAAGTCTTTACATGAGAAGGCTCGAGCAAATATTGAAAAGAGGAACAAACAATATGCTGACAGGGCAAACAAAGGAAGGAAGAAGCTGGTGTTTGCGCCTGGAGATTGGGTTTGGGTGCACCTTCGGAAGGAAAGGTTTCCCAACCAACGAAAGTCTAAGCTAGATGCACGTGGAGATGGTCCATTCCAAGTCTTGGAACGCATCAATGACAACGCCTACAAGATAGACTTGCCAGGTGAGTATGGTGTTTCCGCTACCTTTAATGTTAGTGATTTGTCTCCTTTTGACATGGATGCAGATTTGAGGACAAATCTTTTTGAGGAAGGGGGGAATGATATGGATCAACCATCACTCAACCATGGAGCTCAAGGGAGCAAGGAGAACAACATGGGAGATCCATTAGTGTTTCCTAGTGGGCCAATTACAAGAAGTCAAGCAAAGAGATATGGGGCAGCCACATCCTTATATGTTCAAGCCCAAATTACACAAGAACTTCATGATGTGGCATTTAACAAGTGTTGTGTGGAACTTGAAGGCACACCTAGGCTTCTTACAATGTTGGAGACATGTGCTGTTGGTGTAGCACACCCTAGCCATGCTAATATGTAAGGGATGTGGGCTTGGACGTGTCCTTATCCCTTGTTGCATGTTTTGGTCCAATTAATATGTAATATGGGCTCATAGTGTTTATTTAAGTTGTTTTGGGTTGGTTTTATGATGCATGCAATCTGCCCAATATTAAGTTGTTTGTTTTGGGCTGGAAATGACTTTATTTTGTGTTTTAGAGTTAAGCCCATGTGTTTTGGCCCTAGGGCAGCTTAGTTAGATGCTCTTCTTTAGGGTTATGTTTGTTTAAGGCATATAAATAGCCTCCTTAAGATGTAAAAAGAGATTTTTGGCATAATTTGAATCAAAGGCAGAATTGCTCATGCTCTTGCATGTTCTTAATTAGAGTGATTGTGAGAATTTGCTATCCTCTAATTGCATCAAGAATTAAGGTAAACTTATCAATTCATTTGTGGCGTTTATCTTGTTCTTTGCTGGATTATTGGTGTTACCGTTTCATTATAAACGTGGGGTGCCATAGAGCGTTTTAATCTCGATTATTGGTGTTTCCGTTTCATTATAAACGTGGGGTGCCATAGAGGCGAACTTACATCTCATTCCTTTGATTTCCGATCCCGGTTCCGTGTCACTTCCCAATTGTGGATAGGTGGTCTTCCCACTTTTCTTCGACTCTGATTAAGTTGATCCCACCAAAACAGAGCATAGTCTTGAAACTCTAAGGCTGCAATTTTCACCTTTTTTTCTTCAGTATACCTGTTGCATTCAAAGATCATCTCGACCTTCCTCTCCCATTCCAAGTATTCGTCTGCATTGTTTCGGCCTTTGAAAGGTGGCACCTTGAGTTTGATGTTACCCAAGTTACCATCTAATGGTGTGTCAACCTCTTCATCATCCTCTCCATAGTAAGTTTCATTTCTGTAAACACGGCCTCTACCAATCCCTCTTCCTCTTCCTCTATTATTTCTACCTCCTCTTGCCCACATAGGCTCTCTATGCCATTCATCATCCTCTTCTTCATACTCTTCATGCCAAGGTTGTCTAGAGTGCTCTTTGGAAGTGCTTGCACCCCTCCTTGTGGCATTAGGGTCATGTCTTTCTGTCTTTTGCTCTTGAATCTCCAGTCTGTCATTAAAGCTCTCCATAAGCCTAGTGATTCGTCCCATTTCTCCAGAGAAAGCATCTAGAAAGGCTTGTAGTTTTGGATCTTCAACTTTGAGAGGGCTATTATCCTTGTCTCTAGATGAATTAGACATCCTGAAATAAGATTGCAAAAACTAAGGAAATAGTTAGTTTATCACTCCCTCACGTGTTTCTCTCCTTATTTGGCTTTTTTTTTTTTTTTTTCAATATGTGGGTTTCACTCCAGCCTTTTACCACTCTTTCCACTTGAATAATTGCACTTCAGAATCCCAAAGTTGCTACAAAAGTCAAGAGAAAGTTAGGAAAAACAAAGAATATAATTAAGTAATGCACAAACTCTATCAAGAAATCACAATGTTTGAATGGCAATACAAGAATAAGAAAGGTGTATTGCTAGAAATCAATAAACTAAAGTGTAGGAACAAGCAAATAACACTTTAGCAATGTTAAATGAAGCAAAGATAGCACACAAACAAGAAATTGAAACTAGAATTTAAAAGACGATTTAGGGATATAGTGTATGAATTTAGTTCACTACAAAGCAAACCAAATATGGACCTAATTAATTCTACCCAATCAAAGCAAGCAAACAAAGAAAACCCAAAAAAAATTTTTTTTTTTTTAAAGGTACTGTAGCAAGTTTGCTTCTGAGTTCCTGTAGCAAGTTCCTGTAGCAGACGTTTTAAGGTACTGTAGCAAGTTTGCTTTTGAGTTCCTGTAGCAAGTTACTATAGCACAACGTTTTTGATTTATATCCTCACTTAACCTACAAATGTGACCCAATTTAGGTAGGGTAAGGGCTTAACAAGGTATAAGTGGATGGTTTGTGTCTCCCAATTCAATTTAGGTAGGTAATCACGTAGTCCAACAATGGCTTTTGTGTCTCCCAATTCAATTTTAGGTAGGTAATGACTTTGTCCAACAATGATTTTTGTGTCTCCCAATTCAATTTTTTTTGGTAGGTAATGTCTTTAACAACCAATTCAGATCCAGATTTTTTTTTTTTATCAAGAAATAAGCAAACAACAAGAATAATCAAAGATAGATCTTGAATTAGTCAAAAGGGTAACTAGAAAATGATGCAAACAATAAGAAGATACAAAGAGAAAACTAGATTCAAGAAGATTTAACAAGAAAATTCTAGATCCAAGAAGATCTAATGAGAAATTGTCTAGACCCAACAAGATCTAAAGAGATAATGTCTAGATCGAACAATATTAAAGAATTTTTTTTTTTTTTTAAGTCCCTAACCCTAGGATAGATTGAAATCCACAACCACAGTGCTCTGATACCAGATAATACGACCCTAGCCAATTAACAAGTACTCTTGCAAATCAACAAGGAACATCTAGCGGAAGGCATGCAATCTCGGAAGTACCCGACAATCCCTTTAACCCCCAAGTACTCTTGAAGAGAGAAAGCAAGGAATTTAAAACAAGAATCAGAAACTTACCTTCAAGTACTCTTGAAAACAACTCTGAAATTCTTGGTGCAATTAATCTTGTAGAACTCACAAGCTTAACTACTAAGGATATTTTGGTTCTATGAAGAACACAATCTGTTCTTGAAAGAACAAGAAGAAAACGTTTTGTTTTTGATTTCAATTCAATGGTGGCTGCTGTGCAGCTCTTACAACAATATAAATAACCTAAGCTAACCCTAATTTAGCTATTAACTTAAGTTAGCCCAAGCTTAACCCTAATGTGGCCCAAATGGGCTTAATTAAATACAAGTCCAAGCTAACTACTTAAAACAATCCTGACTTAAACATTAACTAACTTAGGCTGGCCCTACTTTAGAAAATAAGCCCAACCAACCTTACACTTAATTAATTAAGTTCACTAAAAGAATTTAAACAAAATGGGGCAAATGGGCCGAAGGCCCTACACAACCCATACTTAAGCTCATAATAAGATAACAACCTCCTAAATTTGCCTAAGTATAGAATCATGTAAAATGCATCAAATGGCAGCCTCATTGCACGCCTCAAGCATCATAACAAGCTTTGGTGCTTCTTCAAGTTCAATCTCACATCTTGCATAATTATGATCTTGAAGCTCCAATGTGATTTGTTCTTGAGCAAATGCATTCAAGGCTGTTCGTAGCTTGGTTGCACGAGCTCTTGTGATTGGCCCCACGGGTAGAGCTAGAGGATCCTTCACCTTGCTTCCTTGATCTGTATCAGTGTTTCTGCAACTTTTAATATTAGTGATTTGTCTCCCTTTGACATGGATGCAGATTTGAGGACAAATCTTTTTAAAGAAGGGGGGGATGATACGGATCCACTACCACCAACCACCTATGGAGCTCAAGGAAACAAGGACCACAACAATGGCAATCCATTAGCACTTCCTAGTGGACCAATTACAAGGAGCCGTGCAAAGAAGTATGGAGCAACCATGTCCTTATATATTCAAGAACAAATCACACAAGAGCTCCATGACCTTACTTTCAACAAGTGCTATGAAGAACTTGAAGGAACACCTAAGTTTCTCACATTAATAGAAGCACAAGTTGAATGGGAACCATGTTTGTATAGCACGCCCGGACAGGTGGCACACCCCAGGCCGTGCACCTCACTGCCTCTCGCGAAGAAAACTCTTCCATGCGCACACGCCCGTGCCAGCTAGCACGCCCCAGGCCGTGCACCTCACTGCCTCTCCTTTGCGCTTCTCGCGCTCGCGTAGTGAAGGTTCGCGCTCGCCAGTGTCGCTCGCGCTCGCGCATGTTGGAATCGCGCTCGCGAGTTGCGCTGCCTAACTCTCTGCCTCTCCTTTGCGCTTCTCGCGCTCGCGCACGGTAGAATCGCGCTCGCGAGATGTGGTCGCGCTCGCGTATGTGAAGCTCGCGCTCGCGAAGGAAGCTCACCAATGCGCGCACGCCCGTGCAAGTTGACACGCCCTGGACCGTGCACCCTACTGCCTCTCATTAGTTAGTTAGCTTATTTTGTGTTTTTGCAATGCTAATGGGTTGGGCCTCCAATATTTCATCCACCCTTGAATAATTAGCCTTATTTTGATTAGATTTAGTCAATCTTTAGTGGATTTGGATTAGATCTCCAAATCCTTAAGTTGTTATGATTTTGTTAGTCAACTCCTTAGTTGGTTTAGATTTGCTAAATCCTACTCCTTAGCTAACTCTAAATCCTTTAAGGATCTGAACCTCTTAGATTAGTATAAATAGCTTGTTATTTTGTAATTATTCAACAATTATTCAATGAATTAAAGACTACTTCTTCATGCCTAGGCGTGTTCATGTTTTTAGAGAGTGTGAGATTGCATTCTTCTAATTGCATCAAGAATCAAGGTAAACTTATCAAATCTTTGTGGCGTTTATCTTATTCTTTTACTCTATTATTGGTGTTCTTGCTTCTTTAAGCATTGGGTGCCATAGAGGGGAATTTATTCTAGATCTTTGATCTCTTCCAAAACTTGTCATTGAGTTCATGAAACTTATTTTCATTGGGTTCCGCGTCAGATCTCCCATGGTGGTACAGGTCGCATCCCTTTCCTCCTTCTTTTTAATAACAATTGTTCCCACCAAAACATAGCATAACCTTTGAATTCAACAGCAGCAAGATGGGATTTCTTTTCTTGAGAATAGTTATGGCATTCAAAGATTTGTTCTACTTTTCTCTCCCATTCAAGGAATTCTTCAGCATTGTTGTTGCCTTTGAATTCTGGAATTCTCATCTTGATTGATCCCAAGTCTCCATCAATTTTGTGTGACTTGTTCTTGAATGTGTAAGCACATGGTTGCTCCATACTTCTTTGCACGGCTCCTTGTGATACGGATCCACTACCACCAACCACCTATGGGGCTCAAGGGAACAAGAACCACAACAATGGCAATCCATTAGCACTTCCTAGTGGACCAATTACAAGGAGCCGTGCAAAGAAGTATGGAGCAACCATGTCCTTACACATACAAGAACAAGTTACAAAAGAGCTCCATGACCTTGCTTTCAACAAGTGCTATGAAGAACTTGAAGGAACACCTAAGTTTCTCACATTAATAGAAGCACATGTTGAGTGGGAACATGAATTGGTTAGCACGCCCGTGCTAGATGGTACACCCCAGGCCGTGCCCTCGTCTGACTTGCTGAGGAAAACAACTGCCTTGAAGCACCCCCGTGCCAAATAGCACACCCTGGCCGTGCTTCCCTCTGACTCTGAAGCACCCCCGTGCTAAATAGCACACCCTGGCCGTGCTTCCCTCTGACTCTCAAGAGGGAACTCCTACATTGAAGCACGCCCGTGCCAAATAGCACACCCAGGCCGTGCTTGTCACTGCCTCTCATTAAGTTAGTTAGCTTATTTTGAGTTTTTGCTTTGTTAATGGGTTGGGCCTCCAATATTTCGGCCACCCTTGAATAATTAGCCTTATTTTGTTTAGATTTAGTCAATCTTTAGTAGATTTGGATTAGACATCCAAATCCTTAAGTTGTTATGATTTTGTTAGTCTTATCCTTAGTTGGTTTAGATTTGCTAAATCCTACTCCTTAGCTAACTCTAAATCCTTTAAGGATCTGGACCTCTTAGATTAGTATAAATAGCTTGTTATTTTGTAATTATTCAACAATTATTCAATGAATTAAAGACTACTTCTTCATGCCTAGGCGTGTTCATGTTTTTAGAGAGTGTGAGATTGCATTCTTCTAATTGCATCAAGAATCAAGGTAAACTTATCAATTCTTTGTGGCGTTTATCTTATTCTTTTACTCTATTATTGGTGTTCTTGCTTCTTTAAGCTTTGGGTGCCATAGAGGGGGATTTATTCTAGATCTTTGATCTCTTCCAAAACTTGTCATTGAGTTCATGAAATTTATTTTCATTGGGTTCCGCGTCAGTTTGGTATCAGAGCCAAAGATTAAGGTAAATTCTTATTTATCTTAGTTCTAGGGTTTGTGTTTATTTGTTTTCTTATTCATCTTGTTCTTGTGTTTGTTTTCTTCTTCATCTTGTTTCTTTTGTGTTTGCTTTCTTTTGTTTAAGTTTCAATTCGTTTTTTTGCTTCAATTAAATTTAGAAATTTCGTTCTTGTTTCAATTCTGGAAGTTTGATCTTAGATCTTGTTGACTAAAAAAAAAAAAAAAAAAAAAAAGAGTATAGAAAGAAAATTTCGTCCACCATTGAAATTGCTTGTGTGGATATTGTTTTGTTCCTGGATCTAAGGAATTTGATCCTAATTCAAAAGGGATTTTACCTTATTTTGTGGGATTTTTGCCATATTTTGTGGGATTATTCCTAATCCTTAGGAGATTTGACCATATTTAGTGGGATTGTTCCTAATCCTAAAGGGATTTGACCATATTTTATGGGATTTAGTTATCCACTATAATCTTGTGATAAAATCCAATCTTAACTACTTGTGGATAAGATAATAAAAAAAAAAAAAAAAAAAAATTAGTTGACCATATCTTTTGAGATTGAGCAAAATCTACTACAATCCTTGTCAAATCTAAGAATCCTACTTAAATTGGGTTGCATTAAAAAGGGAAACAAGGCAGCACGCCCGTGCTTCACCCCAAGCACACCCGTGCATGTTCCTGACTTCCACTTGTTGGACTAGGACTTACACGCACGCCCGTGCTCCATCTAGCACGCCCGTGCTCAGTTCTGACCCTATCTTAAAATTGTTTTCTTTGATTTTTCTTTATTTGCTTGCTTTGTTTTGGGTAGAATTAATAGGTCCATATTTGGTTTGCTTTGTAGTAAGCTAAATTCATACATTATATCCAGTAATTGTCTTTTAAATTCTAGTTTTCTTTGTTTTTTTTGTGTGAGCTTTCTATTGCTTCTATTACATTGTTAGGGTGTGTTTGCTTGTTTACTACACTCTAATTGATAATTACAGTAGTGCATTATTCATACTCTTGTGCTACTATCCATCTCGTTTTGAGTCTCCTTTCTAGAATTGTGCTTGCTTTTCATTGTTAAGTTTTATTCCTTGTTCTAAACGTGATCTTTGAGTTGATTGGTTGAACTAAGATTCTGAAGTTCAATTGGAAGAATTGCAAGGAGTGATTCAAGAGTGTAAACACGTGAGGGAGTGATTTATCAATAACCCTAAATCTTTTGTGTTTTCTTTTGAATACTAACCATGAGTATAGGCAAATCTGGAGATGGTAATGATGGAATTCCAATTAAAGATCCTCAATTAAAACTCTTCATGGAAGCAATTCAAGGACAGTTTAGAACCTTCAATAATCTTGTCCAAGACATGAGGGAAGAGTTGCAAGAGATAAAAGCTTCACAAAGCTCTAATACAACTAGAACTCGTCCACAAACTAGATTTCAAGACCATGATGTTGAAGAGAGTGAGGAGACCAATCCAAATAAACTTGATGGAGACTTGGGATCAATTAAGATGAGGATTCCAGAATTCAAAGGCAACAACAATGCTGAAGAGTACCTTGAATGGGAAAGGAAGGTCGAACAAATCTTTGAATGCCATAACTATTCTCAAGAAAAGAAATCTCATCTTGCAGCTGTTGAATTCAAAGGGTATGCTATGTTTTGGTGGGAACAATTGCTATTGAAAAGAAGAAGGAGGGGATTACGACCCGTACCACCATGGGAGCTCATGAAAGAACTAATGCACCAAAAATTTGTCCCTACTCATTACTTTAGGGATTTACACAATAAATTAGCTAGAATGGTGCAAGGAGGAAGGAGTGTGGAAGAATACTACAAGGAGATGGAGATTTGCATGGCAAGAGCCAAGATTGAAGAAGATGAGCTAATCACCATGTCACGTTTCCTTGGAGGTCTAAATAAAGATATTGCAGATGCCTTAGAGATGTATAGGTATGATACCTTGGAGGATATGATAGATATGGCCATGAAACTTGAAAGACAGAAAAGGGGGAGATCCACCAATAAGTTTTCCAACAACACATGGGGATCTAAATGGCCTAAAGAAGGTGAGAAGAAGGAATTTAGAGGTTCTAATTCTCAAAGGACAGATTCAACTTCAAAAGGTAAAGAAGCTGTCCAAACTCCATTCAAAAGCAACAAAGGTACCTCTAACTCTATAACCCCTTCTAGAGAAATTAAATGTTTTAAATGTTTGGGGAAAGGACATTATGCATCTCAATGTCCTAATAAAAGGGTTATGATTGCTAAAGATGATGGGAATATTAGTTCTGAATCTGAATGTAGTGATTATGATGATATGCCTAATTTAGATAATGATAATGATGATTCAGAAAATTTAATACTTCCTGAACATGGGGAAGCTTTGGTTGCTAGACGTGCTTTGAACATGCATGTAAAGGAAGAAAGCCTTGAGCAACGTGAGAATATATTTCAAACTAGATGCTTGATTAGTGGAAAGGTGTGTACTCTTATCATTGATGGGGGTAGTTGCACTAATGTTGCTAGTGTAAACATGGTAAACAAACTGAACTTAACTTGTCTCAAGCATCCTAAACCTTATAAATTGCAATGGTTGAATGATTGTGGGGAAGTGAAAGTAACCAAATAGGTACTTGTGCCATTTTCTATTGGATGGTATGAAGATGAAATCTTGTGTGATATAGTACCTATGCAAGCTGGACATCTATTGTTGGGAAGACCATGGCAATATGATAGAAGAGCACATCATGATGGATTCCACAATCGATACTCATTGATTCATAAGGGGAAAAAGGTGGTTCTTGTACCTTTATCACCTCAAGAGGTTTATGAAGACCAAAGAAAGATACTTGAGAGAGAGAGAGAGGTTTCAACCTTAAGAAAACATGAGAGTGAGAATCTGAGATTGAGAGAACAAAAGAGAGAAAAGAGTAAGGATGAGGGAAAAGAGGCCACAAAAATAACAAAACAAATTAATGGCCCAATTGTGAGAGAAAAAGAAAGAGAGGAGAAAAAGAAACAGACTTTTTATGCAAGAATTAGAGAGGTTAAGTGTGCTATTGCCTTGGAGAAGCCCATATTGCTTCTAAGGTACAAAGAGGTTTTATTTGCTGAAACTAACACTGACCTTGAAAGTTTGCCTTCTATGTTTGTTTCTATGTTGCAGGAATTTGATGATGTCTTTCCTAGTGAATCACCAAGTGGTTTACCACCTTTGAGAGGAATAGAACATCAAATTGACTTCATTCCTGGATCCACCATTCCAAATAGGCCTGCCTATAGAAGTAATCCAATGGAGACAAAGGAGTTGCAAAGGCAAGTTGATGAACTTATGGAAAAAGGTTTGGTAAGAGAAAGCATGAGCCCGTGTGCCGTTCCCGTGCTTCTAGTCCCTAAAAAGGATGGAACATGGCGCATGTGTGTTGATTGTAGAGCGGTCAACAAAATTACAGTAAAGTATAGACACCCTATCCCTAGACTTGATGATATGTTGGATGAATTGCATGGGGCAACTTACTTTACTAAAATTGATTTAATGAGTGGTTACCATCAAATTAGAATGCAACCAGGTGATGAATGGAAAACTGCTTTTAAAACTAAGTATGGTTTGTATGAATGGTTAGTTATGCCTTTTGGACTATCTAATGCACCTAGTACTTTTATGAGGCTTATGAACCATGTATTGCGTGCCTTCTTGGGAAAATTTGTGGTTGTATACTTTGATGATATACTCATCTATAGCAAGTCTCTTGATGATCATATTGAGCATGTTAGGATAGTGTTACAAACTTTGAGGACAGAAAAGTTGTATGCTAAACTTAACAAATGCACATTTTGTATAGATAGACTTGTGTTTCTTGGTTTTATTGTGAGTGCACAGGGTATTGAAGTAGATGAGGAGAAAGTGAAAGCTATCAAAGAATGGCCAACTCCCAAATCAGTTTCTGAAGTTAGGAGTTTTCATGGGTTAGCAAGCTTCTATAGAAGGTTTGTTAAAGATTTCTCTTCAATTGCAGCACCACTAACAGAAATTATCAAAAAGGAAGTTGGGTTCAAGTGGGAAGAAGAGCAACAAAAGGCGTTTGACACGCTTAAAGGGAAGTTAACTTCTGCACCTATACTTTCTTTGCCTAATTTTGAGAATACTTTTGAGATTGAGTGTGATGCTTCTGGAGTGGGAATTGGGGCTGTCCTAATGCAAGAAAAGAAGCCAATTGCCTACTTTAGTGAGAAGTTGAATGGAGCACAACTCAACTATTCAACCTATGATAAAGAGTTGTATGCCTTGGTAAGAACTCTACATGTTTGGCAACACTACTTACTACCGAAGGAGTTTGTCATCCATACAGACCATGAGGCCCTAAAACACTTGAAGGGTCAAGGTAAGCTTAATAAAAGGCATGGTAAGTGGGTTGAATTTATTGAACAATTTCCATATGTGATTAAATACAAGCATGGAAAAGATAATGTTGTTGCTGATGCATTGTCAAGGAGATATACTCTAATTACGGCACTTAGTTCTAAATTACTTGGATTTGAGTATGTTAAAGACTTATATGCGAATGATTCTGACTTTAGCAACATATATGTAGCATGTGAGCATGGAGCATTTGATAAGTTCTATAGACATGATGGATATTTGTTTAAGGGTGGCAAACTTTGTGTGCCTAAGTGTTCTATGCGTGAATTGCTTGTGCTTGAATCTCATAGTGGGGGATTGATGGGGCATTTTGGAATGCATAAGACTTATGATATGTTGAATGAACACTTTTATTGGCGTCATATGATTAAAGATGTAGAAAGAGTTTGTAATTCTTGTATTGCTTGTAAACAGGCCAAATCTAAGTCTATGCCTCATGGATTATACATGCCTTTACCTGTTCCTAGTTCTCCTTGGATTGATATATCTATGGACTTTGTACTTGGATTACCTAGGACTAAGCGTGGTAAAGATAGCATATTTGTTGTTGTTGATAGGTTTAGCAAGATGGCTCATTTTATTCCTTGTCATAAAACTGATGATGCCAATAATGTTGCTGATATATTCTTTAGAGAAGTAGTAAGATTACATGGGGTACCAAGAACTATAGTTTCAGATAGGGATGCAAAGTTCCTTTCACATTTTTGGAGAGTTTTGTGGGGTAAGCTTGGAACTAAATTGCTTTATTCTACAACTTGTCATCCACAAACAGATGGACAAACTGAAGTTGTGAATAGGACTTTAGGAACATTGCTTCGTGCCATTGTGGGCAAGAACTTAAAAACTTGGGAAGATTGTTTGCCATTCATTGAGTTTGCATATAATCGTAGCATACATTCTACCTCAGGTTTTAGTCCATTTGAACTTGTTTATGGCTTTAATCCACTAACTGTATTAGATCTTGTTCCTTTACCTTTGAATGAACTTTCTAATTTAGATGGTGATAAAAAGGCAGAATTGGTGAAATCTTTACATGAGAAGGCTAGAGCCAACATAGAAAAGAGGAACAAGCAATATGCTGAAAGAGCAAACAAGGGCAAAAAGAAGTTGGTGCTTATGCCAGGTGATTGGGTTTGGGTACACTTTCGCAAGGAAAGATTTCCCAACCAAAGGAAGAGTAAGCTAGATGCACGTGGAGATGGTCCATTCCAAGTCTTAGAGCGCATCAATGACAATGCCTACAAGATAGACTTGCCAGGTGAGTATGGTGTTTCTGCAACTTTTAATGTTAGTGATTTGTCTCCCTTTGACATGGATGCAGATTTGAGGACAAATCTTTTTAAAGAAGAGGGGGATGATACGGATCCACTACCACCAACCACCTATGGGGCTCAAGGGAACAAGAACCACAACAATGGCAATCCATTAGCACTTCCTAGTGGACCAATTACAAGGAGCCGTGCAAAGAAGTATGGAGCAACCATGTCCTTACACATACAAGAACAAGTTACAAAAGAGCTCCATGACCTTGCTTTCAACAAGTGCTATGAAGAACTTGAAGGAACACCTAAGTTTCTCACATTAATAGAAGCACATGTTGAGTGGGAACATGAATTGGTTAGCACGCCCGTGCTAGATGGCACACCCCAGGCCGTGCCCTCGTCTGACTTGCTGAGGAAAACAACTGCCTTGAAGCACCCCCGTGCCAAATAGCACACCCTGGCCGTGCTTCCCTCTGACTCTGAAGCACCCCCGTGCTAAATAGCACACCCTGGTCGTGCTTCCCTCTGACTCTCAAGAGGGAACTCCTACATTGAAGCACGCCCGTGCCAAATAGCACACCCAGGCCGTGCTTGTCACTGCCTCTCATTAAGTTAGTTAGCTTATTTTGAGTTTTTGCTTTGTTAATGGGTTGGGCCTCCAATATTTCGGCCACCCTTGAATAATTAGCCTTATTTTGTTTAGATTTAGTCAATCTTTAGTAGATTTGGATTAGACATCCAAATCCTTAAGTTGTTATGATTTTGTTAGTCTTATCCTTAGTTGGTTTAGATTTGCTAAATCCTACTCCTTAGCTAACTCTAAATCCTTTAAGGATCTGGACCTTTTAGACTAGTATAAATAGCTTGTTATTTCGTAATTATAGACAATCAATTATTCAATCAATTAAAGAGAGATTTTCTTCTTCCATGCCTTTGGCGTGTTCATGTTTTTAGAGAGTGTGAGATTGCATTCTTCTAATTGCATCAAGAATCAAGGTAAACTTATCAATTCTTTGTGGCGTTTATCTTATTCTTTTACTCTATTATTGGTGTTCTTGCTTCTTTAAGCTTTGGGTGCCATAGAGGGGGATTTATTCTAGATCTTTGATCTCTTCCAAAACTTGTCATTGAGTTCATGAAATTTATTTTCATTGGGTTCCGCGTCACCTTGTAATTGGTCCACTAGGAAGTACTAATGGATCGCCATTGTTGTGGTCCTTGTTTCCTTGAGCTCCATAGGTGGTTGGTGGTAGTGGATCCATATCATCCCCCCCTTCTTTAAAAAGATTTGTGCTCAAATCTGCATCCATGTCAAAGGGAGACAAATCACTAATATTAAAAGTTGCAGAAACACCATACTCACCTGGCAAGTCTATTTTGTAGGCATTGTCATTGATGCGCTCTAAGACTTGGAATGGACCATCTCCACGTGCATCTAGCTTACTCTTCATTTGGTTGGGAAACCTTTCCTTGCGAAAGTGTACCCAAACCCAATCACCTGGCATAAGCACTAACTTCTTCCTTCCTTTGTTTGCTCTGTCAGCATATTGCTTGTTCCTCTTTTCTATGTTGGCTCTAGCCTTCTCATGTAAAGACTTCACCAATTCTGCCTTTTTTATCACCATGTAAATTAGAAATTTCATTCAAAGGTAAAGGAACAAGATCTAATATAGTTAGTGGGTTAAAGCTATAAACAAGTTCAAATGGACTAAAACCTGAAGTAGAATGTATGCTACGATTATATGCAAATTCAATGAATGGCAAACAATCTTCCCAAGTTTTTAAGTTCTTACCCACAATTGCACGAAGCAATGTTCCTAAAGTTCTATTTACAACTTTAGTTTGTCCATCTGTTTGTGGATGACAAGTTGTAGAATAAAATAATTTAGTTCCAAGATTACCCCACAAAACTCTCCAAAAGTGTGAAAGGAACTTTGCATTCCTATCTGAAACTATAGTTTGTGGTATCCCATGTAACCTTACCACTTCTCTAAAGAATAGATCAGCAACATTATTGGCATCATCAGTTTTATGACAAGGAATAAAATGAGCCATCTTGCTAAACCTATCAACAACAACAAATATACTATCCTTACCACGCCTAGTCCTAGGTAAACCAAGTACAAAGTCCATAGATATATCAATCCAAGGAGAACTAGGAACAGGTAAAGGCATGTATAATCCATGAGGCATAAACATAGATTTGGCCTGCTTACAAGCAATACAAGAGTTACAAACTCTTTCTACATCTTTATGCATATGAGGCCAATAAAAGTGTTCATTCAACATATCATAAGTCTTATGTACCCCAAAGTGTCCCATCAATCCCCCACTATGAGATTCAAGGACAAGCAATTCACGCATAGAACATTTAGGCACACAAAATTTGCTGCCCTTAAACAAATATCCATCATGTGAACTTATCAAATGCTCCATGCTCACATGCTACATATGACGCGGAACCAATTGAAAATAAATTTGATGAACTCAATGACAAGTTTTGGAAGAGATCCAAGATCAAACTAAACCCCTCTCTATGGCACCCAAAGCTTAAAGAAGCAAGAACACCAATAATAGAGAAAAGAATAAGATAAACGCCACAATTAGATTGATAAGTTTACCTTGATTCTTGATGCAATTAGAAGAATGCAATCTCACACTCTCTAAAAACATGAACACGCCTAAGCATGAAGTTGAAGAAGAAACTCTCTTTAATTCATTAATTGTATGTTAAAATTTACAAAATAACAAGCTATTTATACTAATCTAAGAGGTCCAGATCCTTAGAGGATTTAGAGTTAGCTAAGGAGTAGGATTTAGCAAATCTAAACCAACTAAGGAGTTGACTAACAAAATCATAACTACTTAAGGATTTGGAGATCTAATCCAAATCTACTAAAGATTGACTAAATCTAATCAAAATAAGGCTAATTATTCAAGGGTGGCCGAAATATTGGAGGCCCAACCCATTAGCATTGCAAAAACACAATAAGCTAACTAGTTTAATGAGAGGCAGACAGTTGCACGGTCCAGGGCGTGCCAAGGCGCACGGGCGTGCGGGCATGTATGAGTTTCCTTCGTGAGAGGCAAAAGAGTGCATGGTCTGGGGCGTGCTAGTTGGCACGGGCGTGCGCGCATGTATGAGTTTCCTTCGCGAGAGGCAGAAGAGTGCACGGTCTGGGGCGTGCTAGTTGGCACGGGCGTGCGCGCATGTATGAGTTTCCTTCGCGAGAGGCAGAAGAGTGCACGGTCTGGGGCGTGCTAGTTGGCACGGGCGTGCGCGCATGTATGAGTTTCCTTCGCGAGAGGCAGAAGAGTGCACGGTCTGGGGCGTGCTAGTTGGCACGGGCGTGCATCAAATCAAGTGTTATTCCTTGAGAGGCAATAGCTTGCACGGCCTGGGGCGTGCCACCTTGCACGGGCGTGCTAACCAAGCACGATTCCCACTCAACTTGTGATGGCGTGGTGGAAAGGACTGTGGTTTTGATAGAGAAACACGAGTGCTACAGTAACTTGCTACAGGAACTCAGAAGCATCCGTGCTACAGTAACTTGATTCAAAATGTGATGAAAGGCTAAGATAGTTGATGGTGAAGATTAAAATGAAAAAAAATAGATGATTGTTTTTGGAAACAAACAAAACCCAATAGTTTTTGGAAACTAATAAAACCCAAATGTGATTAACACTTTCTTGTTATTCCAAATCTCCCTTTCAAAATACACAAAGTCCCTTTATATAGGGAAACAAGAGATAGCCATAAACTCCCTTTGAATGTGTTGTTCAAAGACACAATTTCAAAGGACACCTAACTAGGTTGAAAACAATACATTCAAAGATACACCTAACTAGGTTGAAAACAACTTATTCAAAGGACACCTAACTAAGTTTGAAATAACTCATTCAAAGGCACAATTCAAAGAACACCTAACTAAGTTTGAAAACAACACAAATGAGCTGGAATTCATAGTCAATGATCAACCAAGTGCTCCTTGATTATTGTCTTCAAAGATGATGGTTTGAAGGAACCCAAATGGCCCTAAAAGGAGCTGTAGCTTCAGATTGAACATGTCACTCCCACCAAGCCCATCTTCACTTGGACTGTCTTCATTAACTTCACTAATGGAATCAAGACCAAGGCCCATGTCTAGGACAGCTTGTAAGGCTAGGCTAGATGGACCTCCATCATTCTCCCCTTCTTGAAAAGTTTCAACTTGGTCAGAAGTTGACATGGTGTCTTCCTTATATTTGGCTAAGTCACTTACATTGAAGGTGTTGGAAATCTTGTAAGACGGAGGCAGCTCTACCTTGTAAGCATTCTGGTTTACCTTCTTGATGATCTTGTAAGGACCCTCGGCTTTGGGCATAAGTTTATTCTTTCTTTTAGAAGGGAATCGTTCCTTCCTTAAGTGAACCCACACTAAGTCACCTTCTTTAAATTCCACAACAGGTTTTAGCTTAGCTTGCATCTTATAGGCTTCGTTCTTCTTCTCAATATGTGCTTTTGCTCTAGCATGGAGTTTGACAATTGCAGTAGCTCTGTCCTCGGCCTTTAAGTTAGAGGGGATACTAGAGTGTGCGTTGCTCAAATCAAGAGGAACAAGTGGATTAGCTCCATAAACTAATTCAAAAGGAGTAAAATTAGTGGTCTTACTCTTCGAACTGTTGTAAGCAAATTCAGCATGAGCCAACAAAGAATCCCAATTCTTTACTTTCCCCTTTAGCAAACTTCGCAAAATGTTGCCTAAGCTTCGATTGACCACTTCTGTTTGTCCATCTGTTTGAGGATGAAAAGCCGTACTGAACTTCAAGGTAGTTCCTAACCTTGCCCACAAATGCCTCCAAAAATGACTCAAAAACTTTACATCCCTATCACTTACTATGCTCCTAGGAATTCCATGGAGTTTTACAACATTTTCAAAGTACAAATTCAGAATATGAGATGCATCATTAGTTTTGTTACAAGCAATAAAATGAGCCATTTTTGAGAATCTATCTACTACAACCATAATGGAATCATTATTTCGTCTTGTTCTCGGCAAGCCAACAATGAAATCAATACTTACATCTTCCCATGGTGAGCTTGGAATCGGCAAAGGCATGTATGGTCCGTGAGCTTGTAAGGTCATCTTGGATTGCTTACAAGTATTACAACCCTCAACAAGTCTTGAAATCTCTTTCCACATCTTTGGCCAATAGAAATTTTTGCTTGCCAATTCATAGGTTTTGTCTCTTCCAAAGTGACCGGCTAGGCCTCCACCATGGACTTCCTTAAGAATTGCTTCCCTTAAAGAGCTTTGAGGAACACAAACAGCATCAAGCTTGAAAAGATAACCATCATGAATAGTGAAGTCCCTAAATGCACCATCTTTCCTAACTCTCTCCCAAATTTGACCGAAATCCCCATCACTCTCATACAAGGTCTTAATATTCTCAAATCCTATTACATGAGCATGCATGGTACTAAGAACCTCATATCTCCTAGACAATGCATCAGCCACTCTATTACTTGGACCATCCCTATACTTCACTACAAAATCAAAGGATTGCATGTATTCAACCCAAGATGCATGTCTCTTGCTTAACTTAGCTTGACTTTGTATGTGTTTGAGGGCTTGATGGTCAGTAAATAAGATGAAAGAGTTAGCCAACAAATATGCACTCCAATGTCTTAGAGCACGAATCAAGGCATAGAACTCAAGATCATAGGCAGAATATTTTCTCCTACACTCATTCAATTTTTCACTAAAAAATGCAATAGGTTTGCCTTCTTGACTCAAAACAGCCCCTATCCCAACCCCACTAGCATCACACTCCAATTCAAAAGGTAAGTTGAAATTAGGCAAGGCCAAAACAGGAGCTTTTGTCATTGCATTCTTTAAAGTGTTAAAAGCAAGGGTGGCTTGAGGTGTCCATTTAAACACCCCTTTTTTCATGCAGTCTGTTATAGGACTTGTTATAGTACTAAAACCTTTAATGAATCTCCTATAAAAAGAACAAAACCCATGAAAACTCCTTACTTGAAACAGATTGTTTGGAATAGGCCAATCAACAATGGCCTTGACCTTTTCAGAATCCATACTTATACCATCTTTAGATACAACATACCCTAAAAAACCAATGGTGCTATCACAAAAATGACACTTCTCTACATTAGCATACAATGATTCACGGTCCAAAACCTCAAAAACAAGTCTCAAATGCATATAATGCTCATGTAAACTAGTACTAAAGATCAGAATATCATCAAAGTATATCACCACAAATTTGTTAAGAAAAGGTTTGAGTACCTCATTCATGAGTCGCATAAAGGTGGAAGGTGAATTAGAGAGTCCCATAGGCATGACCAACCATTCATACAGCCCCTCATTGGTCTTGAAGGCTGTCTTCCACTCATCACCTTCTCTAACACGAATTTGGTAGAATCCATTTGCAAGATCAATCCTTGAGAAAATTGAAGCTCCATGCAATCGATCAAGCATATCATCAAGCCTTGGAATAGGAAACCTGTACTTGATCGTTATCTTGTTAACAGCCCTTGAATCTATCACCATTCTCCACTTGCCATTCTTTTTAGGAACAACAAAGGCTGGCACAACACAAGGAGAAACACTCTCCCTTATAAAGCCTCTCTTTAACAATTCATCAACTTGCTTTTGTAATTCATCACTCTCTTTAGGACTCATTCTATAGGAGTGCTTATGAGGAATTTGAGCTCCCGGAACAAAACTGATCTCATGTTGTATTGATCTTAGAGGGGGCAAACCGATAGGTAAAGTGTTCGGGAAAACTCTCTCAAACTCTCTAATAAGAAATTGTACCTCTTTTGGAATCACATGATTCTGTTTAGGCTCATCCTCCACATCAATTGGAACATAGCTAGGCAGCCCTTCCATGATCTCACTCTTCTCATCATTGGATAACAATCCAACCATTCCAACTTCTCTTTTCTTCTTTCGCTTCTCGGGTAGTAACGGTGTGAGCAAGATGGTGTTACCCTCATGGAAAAAGGTGTAAGTATTGGCCTTTCCTTGGTGTTGCACATCCTTATCATACAACCAAGGTCTCCCAAGAAGCAAGTGACAAGCTGTCATTGGGATAACATGGCAGCTCACCTCATCCACGTATTGCCCAATTGCAAAAGGAACTAGACACTTCTTAGTGACTTTAATTTCATGCTCAGAATTCAGCCAAGCCAACCTATAAGGGTTGTCAATTGGCTCAGTTTTCAGTCCCAACTTCGCAACCATTTCATTGGATACAACATTCTCACATGCACCACTATCAATAATAACTTCACACAATTTATTTTTTGTCAAACATCTAGTGTGAAATAAGGATTTCCTCCTCCAATCCTCCTCATTCTTTTCAATATTCAAAATACGCATCATCACTAAACACTCCCCATCTTCCATTGCATCACAAACTAGCATATCTCCCTCATCAACATTCAATTCACTATTTACTGCAACAGAATCAGCATGGTATATTTCTTCCTCAATCTCCTCTATCTCTCTAAGGGTCATTACTTTCCTTGAAGGACATTCAGATTGGAAGTGTCCATACCCTTGGCATTTGAAACATTTCAAAGCATTCTTAGAGGTACTTTTGGATGGTGGGACAGATTGGGTATTTCTTGGTGTGTTGGAAGTGTTTTTAAGAGGGGGTTTTGGTGAAGGTGTGTATGTGGTCTTGATAGGGGCAGCATTGGGGCTACTAGAGCTGGGTTTGTAGTTATAAGGTCTGATATTGGTTTTGTTTTGGTGTGAATGCTTCAAACTTGTCTCACTTCTTAGTGCTAATCTCTTCAATTCAATAAGAGATTCATAAGGATAGAAGCTTACCATGTCTTGGATGTCGAATCACAAGCCTTGGAGAAAACGCCCCATGATCAGCTCCTCGGTCTCCTCGACCTCACACTTCAATAAGAATTCCTCAAATTCCATGGTGTATTGTTCCACGGTTTTAGTATCTTGTTTGAGGCTCAACATTTTCTCAATCATTTTCTGTCTATAATGGGGTGGCAAGAACACCGCATCCATCTCTTCTTTCATCCTATCCCATTGAGTAATTTGAGGCCTCCCTTCCCTCATCCTTCGTTTTTGCAAATTATCCCACCAAAGGGCAGCATATCCCTTCAACTTCATAGCAGCAAGCTTCATTCTTTTGTCTTCGGACACCTCCCTCAGTTCAAAGGATCTCTCCATTGAGTATATCCATTCAAGATAGGCATCAGCATCGATCTTACCATGAAATTCAGGTAATTCGATTTTATAGTTGAAAGATTCTTCTTGTCTTTCAACACGGATGGGTGGTGGCAAACGCCTTGCCCCTTGACCAAATCCTCCATGAAACAATCCTCTCCCTCTCCCTCTAAAACCTCCACGTCCCAACACAAGGTGTTGGTCCTCTCCATTGAAATCTTCATTAGTCAGTTCCTCTTCATGAGGACTTTGGGTATTTGGGGGAGTATTTTGGATGAGTGTTTCTAAGGCTTCATTCTTGGCCTTAAGAACTTCCATTTCCAACCTCATTTTCTCAATTGCTGAGGCTAGATCTTGATCTTCTAACATGACTTGTTTGTCTTTGTTAAGAGATGCTTGTTGGTTATTAAGCATAACTTGAAAACAAATGAAAGTGAAAGAAGGTAAGATTGTTGGCTCTGATACCAACTGATGGCGTGGTGGAAAGGACTGTGGTTTTGATAGAGAAACACGAGTGCTACAGTAACTTGCTACAGGAACTCAGAAGCATCCGTGCTACAGTAACTTGATTCAAAATGTGATGAAAGGCTAAGATAGTTGATGGTGAAGATTAAAATGAAAAAAAATAGATGATTGTTTTTGGAAACAAACAAAACCCAATAGTTTTTGGAAACTAATAAAACCCAAATGTGATTAACACTTTCTTGTTATTCCAAATCTCCCTTTCAAAATACACAAAGTCCCTTTATATAGGGAAACAAGAGATAGCCATAAACTCCCTTTGAATGTGTTGTTCAAAGACACAATTTCAAAGGACACCTAACTAGGTTGAAAACAATACATTCAAAGATACACCTAACTAGGTTGAAAACAACTTATTCAAAGGACACCTAACTAAGTTTGAAAACAACACAAATGAGCTGGAATTCATAGTCAATGATCAACCAAGTGCTCCTTGATTATTGTCTTCAAAGATGATGGTTTGAAGGAACCCAAATGGCCCTAAAAGGAGCTGTTGATACGGATCGGATCAAAGAATGAGATATAAGTTCGCCTCTATGGCACCCCACGTTTATAATGAAACGGAAACACCAATAATCGAGATTAAACGCTCTATGGCACCCCACGTTTATAATGAAACGGTAACACCAATAATCGAGCAAAGAACAAGATAAACGCCACAAACAAGTTGATAAGCTTACCTTAATTCTTGATGCAATTAGAGGAAGCAATCTCTCACTATCACTCTAAGCAAAGGAGTACAAGCAAAGCTTAAACAAATGAAGTTTTCAATATCTAAAAATCGTGTTCTTACATGGAATACAAGATATTTATACTAAAACAAGAAACTAGGGCTTAATGAAGCATAAAACACATAAAACGCGTTACTGTAGCGCGTCTGAGTTCCTGTAGCACGTTACTGTAGAAAAGTCAAATTTACTGTAGCAAAGTCAAACTGATTGGCGCGGCACTGTAGCGCTTCTGAGTTCCTGTAGCACGTTACTGTAGCAGCGTGCTTTCCTCCACTTAAAGAGCCACCAACAACATTAGAAGCCTAGGAATGCCTTCAAGTTCCTCACAACACTTGTTGAATGCAACATCATGCAGTTCTTGTGTTATTTGGGCTTGAACAAATAACGATATGGCTGCCCCATATCGCTTGGCACGGCTCCTTGTAATCGGTCCAATAGGAAGCACCAATGGATCTCCTTCGTCGTTCACCATGCCTCCTTGTAATCCAGCGACGAGTGATGATGGATCCGTATCAGCTGTAGCTTCAGATTGAACATGTCACTCCCACCAAGCCCATCTTCACTTGGACGGACTGTCTTCATTAACTTCACTAATGGAATCAAGACCAAGGCCCATGTCTAGGACAGCTTGTAAGGCTAGGCTAGATGGACCTCCATCAACTTGTGCTTCTATTAATGTGAGAAACTTAGGTGTTCCTTCAAGTTCTTCATAGCACTTATTGAAAGCAATGTCATGGAGCTCTTGTGTGATTTGTTCTTGAAATGTATAAGGACATGGTTGCTCCATACTTCTTTGCACAGCTCCTTGTAATTGGTCCACTAGGAAGTGCTAAAGGATTGCCATTGTTGTGGTCCTTGTTCCCTTGAGCCCCATAGGTGGTTGGTGGTAGTGGATCCGTATCATCCCCCCCTTCTTTAAAAAGATTTGTCCTCAAATCTGCATCCATGTCAAAGGGAGACAAATCACTAATATTGAAAGTTGGTGAAACACCATACTCACCTGGCAAGTCTATTTTGTAGGCATTGTCATTGATGCGCTCTAAGACTTGGAATGGACCATCTCCACGTGCATCTAGCTTACTCTTCCTTTGGTTGGGAAATCTTTCTTTGCGAAAGTGTACCCAAACCCAATCACCTGGCATAAGCACTAACTTCTTCCTGCCCTTGTTGGCTTTATTAGCATATTGCTTGTTCCTCTTTTCTATGTTGGCTCTAGCCTTCTCATGTAAAGACTTCACCAATTCTGCCTTTTTCTCACCATCTAGATTAGAAAGTTCATTCAAAGGTAAAGGAACAAGATCTAATACAGTTAGTGGATTAAAGCCATAAACAAGTTCAAATGGACTAAAACCTGAGGTAGAATGTATGCTATGATTATATGCAAACTCAATAAATGGCAAACAATCTTCCCAAGTTTTCAAGTTCTTACCCACAATGGCATGAAGCAATGTTCCTAAAGTTCTATTCACAACTTCAGTTTGTCCATCTGTTTGTGGATGACAAGCTGTAGAATAAAGCAATTTAGTTCCAAGCTTACCCCACAAAACTCTCCAAAAGTGTGAAAGGAACTTTGCATCCCTATCATAAACTATAGTTCTTGGTACCCCATGCAATCTTACCACTTCTTTAAAGATTAATTCAGCAATATTGTTGGCATCATCAGTTTTATGACAAGGAATGAAATGAGCCATCTTGCTAAATCTATCAACAACAACAAATATGCTATCTTTACCACGTTTAGTCCTAGTTAATCCAAGTACAAAGTCCATAGATATATCAATCCAAGGAGAACTAGGAACAGGTAAAGGCATGTATAATCCATGAGGCATAGACTTAGATTTGGCTTGTTTACAAGAAATACAAGAGTTACAAACCCTCTCTACATCTTTAATCATGTGAGGCCAATAAAAGTGTTCATTTAACATATCATAAGTTTTATGTACCCCAAAGTGTCCCATCAATCCCCCACTATGAGATTCAAGCACAAGCAATTCACGCATAGAACATTTAGGCACACAAAGTTTGCTGCCCTTAAACAAATAACCATCATGTCTATAGAACTTATCAAATGCTCCATGCTCACATGCTACATATATATTGCCAAAATTAGAATCATTCACATACAATTCTTTAACATACTCAAATCCAAGCAATTTAGAGCTAAGAGCAGTAATTAGAGTATATCTTCTTGATAATGCATCAGCAACAACATTGTCTTTTCCATGCTTGTATTTAATCACATATGGAAATTGTTCAATAAATTCAACCCACTTACCATGTCTTTTATTGAGCTTACCTTGACCCTTCAAGTGTTTTAGGGCCTCATGGTCAGTATGGATGACAAACTCTTTAGGCAATAAGTAGTGTTGCCAAACATGTAAAGTTCTTACCAAGGCATAAAGCTCTTTGTCATAGGTTGAATAGTTGAGTTGTGCTCCATTCAACTTCTCACTAAAGTAGGCAATTGGTTTTTTTTCTTGCATTAGGACAGCCCCAATTCCCACTTCAGAAGCATCACACTCAATCTCAAAAGTACCTTCAAAATTAGGCAAAGAAAGTATAGGTGCAGAAGTTAACTTCCCTTTAAGCGTGTCAAACGCCTTTTGTTGCTCTTCTTCCCACTTTGATAAGGAACCGGATCGGATCAAAGGAATGAGATATAAGTTCGCCTCTATGGCACCCCACGTTTATAATGAAACGGAAACACCAATAATCGAGATTAAAACGCTCTATGGCACCCCACGTTTATAATGAAACGGTAACACCAATAATCGAGCAAAGAACAAGATAAACGCCACAAATGAATTGATAAGTTTACCTTAATTCTTGATGCAATTAGAGGATAGCAAATTCTCACAATCACTCTAATTAAGAAGAACATGCAAGAGCATGAGCAATTCTGCCTTTGATTCAAATTATGCCAAAAATCCCGTTTTACATCTTAAGGAGGCTATTTATATGCCTTAAACAAACATAACCCTAAAGAAGAGCATCTAACTAGGCTGCCCTAGGGCCAAAACACATGGGCTTAACTCTAAAACACAAAATAAAGTCATTTCCAGCCCAAAACAAACAACTTGATATTGGGCAGATTGCATGCATCATAAAACCAACCCAAAACAACTTAAATAAACACTATGAGCCCATATCCCTTACATATTAATTAGACCAAAATAAGCAACAAGGGATAAGAACACATCCAATAATACGATCCTAACTAATTAGATCCTAGCTAATTAACAAGTACTCTTGCAAATCAACAAGGTAATCTAGCGGAAAGCATGCAATCACGGAAGTACCCGTCAATCCCTTTAACCCCCAAGTACTCTTGAAGAGAGAAAAACAAGGAATTTAGAACAAGAAACAGAAACTTACCTTCAAGTACTCTTGAAAACAACTCTGAAATTCTTGGCGCAATTAATCTTGTAGAACTCACAAGCCTAATTACTAAGGTAGATATGGTGCTGTTCATGCAAGGATGAAGAACACGGTTTGTTCTTGAAGAACAAAGAAAAACACGTTGGTTTTAATTCAAATTAATGTTGGCTGCCGTGCAGCTCTTACAATGCAATATAAATAACCGAAGCTAACCCTACTTTAGCTATTAACTTAAGTTAGCCCAGGCCTAAACCTAATGTGGCCCAATTGGGCTTAATTAAATACAAGTCCAAACTAATTAATTAAAACAAGCCTGACTTAAACATTAGCTAATCTAGGGTTGGCCCAACTCTGGAAAATAAGCCCAACCAACCTTACACTAATTAATTAAGTCCACTAAAGAATTAAACAAAAACAAGACAAATGGGCCAGAGGCCTTACACAACCCATACTTAAGCTCATAATAAAATAACAACTTCTGAATTTGCCTAAGTATAGAATCATGTAAACTTCATCAACAGGCAGCCTCTTTGCACGCCTCAAGTACCATAACAAGCTTTGGTGCTTCTTCAAGTTCAATCTCACATCTTGCATAATTATGATCTTGAAGCTCCAATGTGATTTGTTCTTGAGTAAATGCATTCAAGGCTGCTCGTAGCTTGGTTGCACGAGCTCTTGTGATTGGTCCCACGGGTAGAGCTAGAGGATCCTTCACCTTGCTCCCTTGATCCGTATCATCCAAGCCCACTAGGAAGCACCAATGGATCCATATCACACTTGAATCCAACTTCCTTTTTGATTATTTCTGTTAGTGGTGCTGCAATTGAAGAGAAGTCTTTAACAAACCTTCTATAAAAACTTGCCAACCCATGAAAACTCTTAACTTCAGAAACTAATTTGGGAGTTGGCCATTCTTTGATAGCTTTAACTTTCTCCTCATCTACTTCAATACCCTATGCACTCACAATAAAACCAAGAAATACAAGTCGATCTATACAAAACGTGCATTTGTTAAGTTTAGCATACAACTTTTCTGTCCTCAAAGTTTGTAACACTATCCTAACATGCTCAATATGATCATTAAGAGACATGCTATAGATGAGTATATCATCAAAGTATACAACTACAAACTTTCCTAAGAAGGCACGCAATACATGGTTCATAAGCCTCATAAATGTTCTAGGTGCATTAGATAGTCCAAAAGGCATAACTAACCATTCATACAAACCATACTTAGTTTTAAAAGCAGTTTTCCATTCATCACCTGGTTGCATTCTAATTTGATGGTAACCACTCATTAAATCAATTTTAGTAAAGTAAGTTGCCCCATGCAATTCATCTAACATATCATCAAGTCTAGGGATAGGGTGTCTATACTTTACAGTGATTTTGTTGACCGCTCTACAATCAATACACATGCGCCATGTTCCATCCTTTTTAGGTACTAGAAGCACGGGAACGGCACACGGGCTCATGCTTTCTCTCACCAAACCTTTCTCCATAAGTTCATCAACTTGCCTTTGCAACTCCTTTGTCTCCATTGGATTGCTTCTATAGGCAGGCCTATTAGGAATGGTGGATCCAAGAATGAACTCAATTTGATGTTCTATTCTCTTAAAGGTGGTAAACCACTTGGTAATTCACTAGGAAAGACATCATCAAATTCCTGCAACATAGAAACAAACATAGAAGGCAAACTATCAAGGTTAGCATTAGTTTCAGCAAATAAAATTTCCTTGTACCTAAGAAGCAATATGGGCTTCTCCAAGGCAATGGCACACTTAACCTCTCTAGCTCTTGCATAAAAAGTCTGTTTCTTTTTCTCCTCTCTTTCTTTTTCTCTCACAATTGGGCCATTAATTTGTTTTGTTATTTTTGTGGCCTCTTTTCCCTCATCCTTACTCTTTTCTCTCTTTTGTTCTCTCAATCTCAAATTCTCACTCTCATGTTTTCTTAAGGCTGAAACCTCTCTTTCTCTCTCAACTATCTTTCTTTGATCTTCATATACCTCTTGAGGTGATAATGGTACAAGAACCACCTTTTTCCCCTTATGAATCAAAGAATATCGATTGTGGAATCCATCATGAAGTGCTCTTCTATCATATTGGCATGGTCTTCCCAACAATAGATGTCCAGCTTGCATAGGTACTATATCACACAAAATTTCATCTTCATACCATCCAATAGAAAATGGCACAAGTACCTGTTTAGTCACTTTCACTTCCCCACAATCATTCAACCATTGCAACCTATAAGGTTTAGGATGCTTGAGACAAGTCAAGTTCAGTTTGTTTACCATGTTTACACTAGCAACATTAGTGCAACTACCCCCATCAATAATAAGAGTACACACTTTTCCACTAATCAAACATCTAGTGTGAAATATATTCTCACGTTGCTCAAGGCTTTCTTCTTTAACATGCATGTTCAAAGCACGCCTAGCAACCAAAGCTTCTCCATGTTCAGGAAGTATCAAATTTTCTGAATCATCATCATCATTATCATCAAGTAATTTAGGCATATCATCATAATCACTACATTCAGATTCAGAACTAACATTCCCATCATCTTTAACAATCATAATGCCCTTTTATTAGGACATTGAGATGCATAATGCCCTTTCCCCAAACATTTAAAACATTTAATTTCTCTAGAAGGGGTCGTAGAATTAGAAGTACCTTTGTTGCTTTTGAATGGAGTTTTGACAGCTTCTTTACCTTTTGAAGTTGAATCTGTCCTTTGAGAATTAGAACCTCTAAATTCCTTCTTCTCACCTTCTTTAGGCCATTTAGATCCCCATGTGTTGTTGGAATACTTATTGGTGTTGGATCTCCCCTTTTTCTGTCTTTCAAGTTTCATGGCCATATCTACCATCTCCTCTAAGCTCTTATACCTATACATCTCTAAAGCATCAGCAATGTCTTTATTGAGACCCCCAAGGAATCATGACATGGTGATTTGCTCCTCCTCTTCAATCTTGGCCCTTGCCATGCAAATCTCCATCTCCTTGTGGTACTCTTCCACACTCCTTCCTCCTTGCACCATCCTAGCTAATTTGTTGTGTAAATCCCTAAAGTAATGAGTAGGGAAAAATTTTTGGTGCATTAGTTCTTTCATGATCTCCCATGGTGGTACAGGTCGCATCCCTTTCCTCCTTCTTTTTAATAGCAATTGTTCCCACCAAAACATGGCATAACCTTTGAATTCAACAGCAGCAAGATGGGATTTCTTTTCTTGAGAATAGTTATGGCATTCAAAGATTTGTTCTACCTTTCTCTCCCATTCAAGGAATTCTTCAGCATTGTTGTTGCCTTTGAATTTTGGAATCCTCATCTTAATTGATCCCAAGTCTCCATCAATTTTATTGAAATTGGTTTCTGCAGTATCTTCATCATCATGAGCTTGAAATCTAGTTTGTGGATGAGCTCTTGTTGTATTAGAGTTTTGTGAAGCTCTTATCTCTTGCAATTCCTCCTTCATGTCGAGGAAAAGATTGTTGAAGGTTCTAAACTATCCTTGAATTGCTTCCATGAAAACTTTCATTTGAGGATCATGAATTGGACTTTCATCTCCAGATTTGCCTGAACTCATGGTTAGTATTCAAAGAGAAAAACACAAAAGAATTTGGTAACTCACTCCCTCACGTGTTTACACTCTTTAATCACTCCTTGCAATTCTTCCAATTGAACTTCAGAATCTTAGTTCAACAATCAACTCAAAAGCACGTTTAGAATCAAGGAATAAAACTTAACAATGAAAAACAAGCGCAAATTCTAGAAAGAAGACTCAAAACGATATGGACAGTAGCACAAGAACATAAACAATGCACTACTTTAATTATCAATTAGAGTGTGGTAAACAAGCAAACACACCCTAACAATGTAATAGAAGCAATAGAAAGCTCACACAAAAACAAAGAAACTAGAATTTAAAAGACAATTACTGGATATAATGTATGAATTTAGCTTACTACAAAGTAAACCAAATATGGACCTAATTAATTCTACCCAAAACAAAGCAAGCAATCAAAGAAAACAAAAGAAAACAATTTGTTTAATAGGGTCAGAACCGAGCATGGGCGTGCTAGATGGAGCACGGGCGTGCGTCTAAGTCCTAGTCCAACAAGTGGAACTCAGAAAAGTGCACGGTTGTGCTTGAGGTGAAGCACGGGCGTGCTGCCTTGTGTCCCTTTTCAATGCAACCCAATTTAAGTAGGATTCTTAGATTTGACAAGGATTGTAGTAGATTTTGCTCAATCTCAAAAGATATGGTCAACTAATTTTGTTATCTTATCCACAAGTAGTTAAGATTGGATTTTATCACAAGATTATAGTGGATAAACTAAATCCCATAAAATATGGTCAAATCCCTTTAGGATTAGGAACTATCCCACTAAATATGGTCAAATCTCCTAAGGATTAGGAATAATCCCACAAAATATGGCAAAATCCCACAAAATAAGGTAAAATCCCCTTGAATTAGGATTAAATCCCTTGGATTCAGGAACAAAACAATATCCACACAAGCAATTTCAATGGTGGACGAAATTTTCTTTCTATACTCTTTTTTTTTTTTTTAGTCAACAAGATCTAAGATCTAAACTTCCAGAATTGAAACAAGAACGAAATTACTAAATTTAATTGAAGCAAAAACGAATTGAAACTAAACAAAAGAAAGCAAACACACAAAGAAACAAGAGTAACAAGAAAACAAACACAAGAACAAGATGAATAAGAAAACAAATAAACACAAACCCTAGAGCTAAGATAAATAAGAATTTACCTTAATCTTTGGCTCTGATACCAAACTGACGCGAAACCCAATGAAAATAAATTTCATGAACTCAATGACAAGTTTTGGAAGAGATCCAAGATCAAACTAAACCCCTCTCTATGGCATCCAAAGCTTAAAGAAGCAAGAACACCAATAATAGAGAAAAGAATAAGATAAACGCCACAATTAGATTGATAAGTTTACCTTGATTCTTGATGCAATTAGAAGAATGCAATCTCACACTCTCTAAAAACATGAACACGCCTAAGCATGAAGTTGAAGAAGAAACTCTCTTTAATTCATTAATTGTATGTTAAAATTTATAAAATAACAAGCTATTTATACTAATCTAAGAGGTCCAGATCCTTAGAGGATTTAGAGTTAGCTAAGGAGTAGGATTTAGCAAATCTAAACCAACTAAGGAGTTGACTAACAAAATCATAACTACTTAAGGATTTGGAGATCTAATCCAAATCTACTAAAGATTGACTAAATCTAATAAAAAATACGGTTAATTATTTAAGGGTGGCCGAAATATTGGAGGCCCAACCCATTAGCATTGCAAAAACACAAAATAAGCTAACTAGTTTAATGAGAGGCAGACAGTGACGCGGAACCCAATGAAAATAAATTTCATGAACTCAATGACAAGTTTTGGAATAGATCAAAGATCTAGAATAAATTCCCCTCTATGGCACCCAAAGCTTAAAGAAGCAAGAACACCAATAATAGAGTAAAAGAATAAGATAAACGCCACAAAGAATTGATAAGTTTACCTTGATTCTTGATGCAATTAGAAGAATGCAATCTCACACTCTCTAAAAACATGAACACGCCTAAGCATGAAGAAATAGTCTTTAATTCATTAATTGTTCATTTTCAAAATTACAAAATAACAAGCTATTTATACTAATCTAAGAGGTCCAGATCCTTAGAGGATTTAGAGTTAGCTAAGGAGTAGGATTTAGCAAATCTAAACCAACTAAGGAGTTGACTAAAAAATCATAATAACTTAAAGATTTGGATATCTATTCCAAATCTACTAAAGATTGACTAAATCTAATCAAAATAAGGCTAACTAATCAAGGGTGGTCGAAATATTGGAGGCCCAACCCATTACAAAGCAAAAAACACAAAATAACTAACTAATTTAATGAGAGGCAGGCTAGTGCACGGTCCAGGGCGTGTCAAGGTGCACGGGCGTGCGCGCATGGTGTGGCTTCCTTCGCGAGAGGGAGCAGGGTGCACGGCCTGGGGCGTGCTAGCTTGCACGGGCGTGCGCGCATGGATGTGTGTCCCTTGCGAGAGGCAGAAGAGTGCACGGCCTGGGGCGTGCCACCTTGCACGGGCGTGCTTCTTGGGCGTGCTATTTGGGCACGGGCGTGCTTCATACAACTTGATCTTCCTTGGCAAGTCAAAGGCTTGCACGGTCTTGGGCGTGCCACCTTGCACGGGCGTGCTACCATAGCACTGTCTAGGCATGCCATAGGCTGGAAATTTAGGTTCCAACTCCACATGTGCTTCCATCAATGTGAGAAACTTAGGTGTTCCCCATGCTTCCTCGAGCTCTATGTTTGAGTGGTATCCATTCCGTATCATACCCCTTTTCCTCGAAAAGATTCGTCCTCGAATCTTAGTTAGAAGTTGAGGTATCCATGCTCCTTTGTTCCATTGATCTCCATGGATGAGTGTTGGCGGATTCATATCAGACAGTTGCACGGTCTAGGGCGTGCCAAGGCGCAGGGGCGTGCGGGCATGTATGAGTTTCCTTCGCGAGAAGCAGAAGAGTGCACGGTCTGGGCCGTGCTAGTTGGCACGGGCGTGCACGCATGTATGAGTTTCCTTTGCGAGAGGCAGAAGAGTGCACAGTCTGGGGCGTGCTAGTTGGCACGGGCGTGCATCAAATCAAGTGTTATTCCTTGAGAGGCAGTGATATGGATCCATTGGTGCTTCCTAGTGGGCTTGGATGTGTTCTTATCCCTTGTTGCTTGTTTTGGTCTAATTAATATGTAAGGGATATGGGCTCATAGTGTTTATTTAAGTTGTTTTGGGTTGGTTTTATGATGCATGCAATCTGCCCAATATCAAGTTGTTTGTTTTGGGCTGGAAATGACTTTATTTTGTGTTTTAGAGTTAAGCCCATGTGTTTTGGCCCTAGGGCAGCCTAGTTAGATGTTCTTCTTTAGGGTTATGTTTGTTTAAGGCATATAAATAGCCTCCTTAAGATGTAAAACGGGATTTTTGGCATAATTTGAATCAAAGGCAGAATTGTTCATGCTCTTGCATGTTCTTCTTAATTAGAGTGATTGTGAGAATTTGCTATCCTCTAATTGCATCAAGAATTAAGGTAAACTTATCAATTCATTTGTGGCGTTTATCTTGTTCTTTGCTCGATTATTGGTGTTTCCGTTTCCTTATAAACGAGGTGTGCCATAGAGGCGAACTTACATCTCATTCTTTGATCTCGATCCGTGTCATTTGGTATCAGAGCCAAATCAAAGTTTTGGGGTAAGTTCTGTTATCTTAGTTAGGAATTTGTGTTTTCTTGTTGTTGGATTCCATTGTTGTCTGTCTTATTTCTTGTTTTCATTGTAGATCTAGACTTTTTCTCTTTAGATTTTCTTGGATCTGTAATTTTCTTGTTAGATCTTCTTGGATCTGGGTTTCATCTTGCTTTCTTCTTTGTGTTTGCTTAGTGTTCGATTATCCTTTTGGATTTATTCCAAAATCTGGGTTTTTGCTTTGTTATCCCTTGAGTTTCTTCTTGTGTTCTTGATTAAAAAAAAAAAAGAAGAAGAAGAAGAAGACCTTTTGGATTGCCGAAGTCAAAAAGAAAAACAAAAAAAAAAAAAGAGAAAGAAAAAAAGGAAAAAGAGAAAGACTTTAGGTTTGTTCATTTAAAAAAAAAAAAGAATTGAATTGGGAGACACAAAAGTCATTGTTGGACAACCTAATTATTAAGTCATTACCTACCTAAATTGAATTGAGAGACACAAAAGTCATTGTTGGACAACCTAAATAATAAGTCATTACCTACCTAAATTGAAATTGGGAGACACAAACCATCCACTTATACCTTGTTAAGGCCTTACCCTACCTAAATTGGATCACATTTGTGGGTTAAGTGAGGATACAAGTCAAGCACGCTGTGCTACAGTAACGTGCTACAGGAACTCAGAAGCATCCGTGCTACAGTACCTTTAAAAAAAAAATTTTTTTTTTGGGTTTTCTTTGTTTGCTTGCATTGTTTGGGTAGAAGTAAATTAGGTCCATATTTGGTTTGCTTGTAGTGAACTAAATTCATACATTATATCCATAATTTGTCTTTTAAATTCTAGTTTGTTTAGTCTTGTTTTGAGCTTTCTTTTGCCTCTATTACATTATTAGGGTGTATTTGTTTGTTCACTACACTCTAAATTAATATAATCAAGTAGTACATCATCTTGTCCTTGTACTACCATCCATTATCGTTTTGAGTCTTCTTTCTAGAGTTTGTGCTTACTTTTATTTTAAGATTTATTTTCTTGATTCTAAAACGTGCTTTCGAATTGGTTGGTTGATCTACGATTCCGAAGTATAATTGGAGGAATTGCAAGGAGTGATTGAGGAGTGTAAACACGTGAGGGAGTGCTTTATCACTAATTCAAATGTTTTTGTGATTTCTATTTTGAACACTAACCATGAGTGCAGGCACATTTGGAGATAATAGTGGGGAGGGAAGTCAAATGGAGGATCCCCAGTTGAAACTTGTAATGGAGTCAATCCTAGGACAGTTTAGAACTTTTAACAATTCTATCCAAGATATGAGAAAGGAGTTTCAGGAGTTTAAAGCTGCCCAACGCTCTAATACAACAAGAGTTCGACCTAGTACTACAACAACTAGATTTCAAACTCATGAAGAGAAGAAGGTCGATCATCCTGATCATTACTTTAGGGATTTGAACAATAAGTTAGGAAGGGTGCAAGAAAGGAAAAATGTGGATTACCTCAATAGGTATTCATTCACAAAGGATGGGTGGATGACCATTCCAAGATCATTTTCCTCAAAAGAAGTGGATGAAGACCAATATGGAAAGCAAAAGATGAGTTTTGAGGCTGTCAATAAAGAAAAGGAGTGCAAAAATAAAACGAGTGAAAATATATTGAGTGTAAATAAAAAGAAAGAGGGGGAAGAAAAGGAAAAACAAATTCAGCCTATATTTGTACCTTTGTGCAAAGAAGATTATTTTACCACTAATGATCTTAACCCATCCTTGCCAAGTGTGTTTGTTGATCTTTTGCAGGACTTTGAACATGTGGTTCCAGAAGAGATTGCCCAATCTTCATGTGAGGGTGAAAAGGTGGTTCTTGCACCATTGACACCTCAAGAAGTGAATATTGATCAGAAAAAGTTACTTGAGAGAGAGAAAGAGGAGTTCACTGATGTCTTTCTTGAAGAGTTGCCTAGTGGATTGCCACCTTTGAGAGGGATAGAACATCAAATCGATTTCATTCTTGGCTCCACCATTCCAAATCAACCAGTCAATAGAAGCAATCCAATGGAGACAAAGGTGTTGCAAAGGCATATTCAGGTTGTAGCAAACAATGGAGTTCAATACGGTCTAAAAAGGAGAAGAAGAGTAAAGAAAAGGGCATGGATTCTAAGGAGAAGTGGACTGATCCTAGCAAGCAAAAGGATACCTCAACTTTTAACTAAGATTCGAGGACGAATCTTTTTGAGGAAAGGGGGAATGATATGGATCCATTGGTGCTTCCTAGTGGGCTTGGATGTGTTCTTATCCCTTGTTGCTTGTTTTGGTCTAATTAATATGTAAGGGATATGGGCTCATAGTGTTTATTTAAGTTGTTTTGGGTTAGTTTTATGATGCATGCAATCTGCCCAATATCAAGTTGTTTGTTTTGGGCTGGAAATGACTTTATTTTGTGTTTTAGAGTTAAGCCCATGTGTTTTGGCCCTAGGGCAGCCTAGTTAGATGCTCTTCTTTAGGGTTATGTTTGTTTAAGGCATATAAATAGCCTCCTTAAGATGTAAAACGAGATTTTTGGCATAATTTGAATCAAAGGCAGAATTGTTCATGCTCTTGCATGTTCTTCTTAATTAGAGTGATTGTGAGAATTTGCTATCCTCTAATTGCATCAAGAATTAAGGTAAACTTATCAATTCATTTGTGGCGTTTATCTTGTTCTTTGCTCGATTATTGGTGTTTCCGTTTCCTTATAAACGAGGGGTGCCATAGAGGCAAACTTACATCTCATTCTTTGATCTCGATCCGTGTCAGGCAGTAGCTTGCACGGCCTGGGGCGTGCCACCTTGCACGGGGGTGCTAACCAAGCATAGTTCCCACTCAACTTGTGCTTCTATTAATGTGAGAAACTTAGGTGTTCCTTCAAGTTCTTCATAGCACTTGTTGAAAGCAAGGTCATGGAGCTCTTGTGTGATTTGTTCTTGAATGTATAAGGACATGGTTGCTCCATACTTCTTTACACGGCTCCTTGTAATTGGTCCACTAGGAAGTGCTAATGGATTGCCATTGTTGTGGTCCTTGTTCCCTTGAGCCCCATAGGTGGTTGGTGGTAGTGGATCCGTATCAACATATATGTTGCCAGAGTCAGAATCATTCTCATATAAGTCTTTAATATACTCAAATCCAAGCAATTTAGAACTAAGAGCAGTAATTAGAGTATATCTTATTGACAATGCATCAGCAACAATATTATCTTTTCCATGCTTGTATTTAATCACATATGGAAATTGTTCAATAAATTCAACCCACTTACCATGCCTTTTATTAAGCTTACTGACGCGGAACCCTATGGAAATTTATTCCATGAACCCTATGACAAGTTTTGGAAGAGATCCAAGATCAAACTAAACTCCCCTCTATGGCACCCAAAGCTTAAAGAAGCAAGAACACCAATAATAGAGTAAAACAATAAGATAAACGCCACAAGTAAATTGATAAGTTTACCTTGATTCTTGATGCAATTAGAAGAATGCAATCTCACACCCTCTAAAGCAAGAACACGCCTAAGCATGAAGAAGATCTCTCTTTTTAATTGATTGAATAATGTTAATAATTACAAAATAACAAGCTATTTATACTAATCTAAGAGGTCCAGATCCTTAAAGGATTTAGAGTTAGCTAAGGAGTAGGATTTAGCAAATCTAAACCAACTAAGGATATGACTAACAAAATCATAACAACTTAAGGATTTGGATATCTAATCCAAATCTACTAAAGATTGACCAAATCTAAACAAATGTAGGATAAGGAATAATTAATCCAAACCAACTAAGGATAAGGAATAATTAATCCAAACCAACTTAGGATAAGGAATAATTAATCCAAACAAACTAAGGATAAGGAATAATTAATCCAAACCAACTAAGGATAAGGAATAATTAATCCAAACCAACTAAGGATAAAAAATAAAAGAGTGGCCCAATTTATTGTGGCCCAACCCATTAACAACATTACAACTCAAAACTAACAAAAATGGGCTAACTTATTACGCCAAAGCTAGGCTCTAGTATGGCTAGGGCATGCAATATGCTGGAAATTCAGGTTCCAACTCAACATGTGCTTCCATTAATGTGAGAAACTTAGGTGCTCTCCATGCTTCCTTGAGCTTTATGGTTGAGTGGTCTCGATTCCGTATCATTCCCCCTTTCCTCGAAAAGATTCGTCCTCGAATCTTAGTTAGAAGTTGAGGTATCCATGCTCCCTTGTTCTCCATGGTTGCTCCATATTTCTTTGCATGACTTCTTGTAGTTGATCCACTAGGTAGCACTAATGGATTTTTCATGTTGTTCTCCTTGTCCCCTTGAGTTCCATGGATGAGTGATGGCGGATTCGTATCATTCTCCCTTTCCTCGAAAAGGTTCATCCTCGAATCTGTATCCATGTCAAAAGGAGACAAATCACTAACATTGAAAGTAATGGAAACACCATACTCACCTGGTAAGTCTCTCTTGTAGGTGTCCAAATTTCCACGTTCATCAAGCTTAATCTTCCTTTGGTTGGGAAACTTTTCCTTGCGAAAATGTACCCAAACCCAATCACCTGGCACAAATATTATCTTCTTCCTTCTTTTGGTCACATGGTCAGCATATTGTTTGTTCCTCCTTTTTATGTCTCTATGAACTTTAGCCTTAGCATGCATTTTCTTGACTAAAGCGGCCTTCTTTTCACCATTAGAAATTCCTGCAATAAAGAAACAATACTAGATGGCAAAGTAGAAGAGTCAATGTTAGGCAAATTAAGTAAAATTTCTTTTAACCGAATCATCAAGACTGGTCTACCCTCTCCAACACTGTTTCGTTTCTTTCCCTCTCTCAAACAAAGAGTTTGTTTCTTTCTCTCCTCTCTCGGTGTTTCACTCTCTAACGGACCATCAATTTGTTTTGTATCTTTTGTGGCCTCTTTCTCTTCTTTTTCTTCACTCTTTTCACATTCTAGTTCTTTTGAACTTGACGCCTCACTCCCATTTTCTCTCAAAGTCGAGGTCATTTTCTCTCAAAGTTGAGGTCACTTTCTCAGGTAGCTTCTTTTGGTCATCATATACTTCAGATTCTTGCAAAGGATCAACAAACACACTTGGCAAAGATGGTTTAGGATCATTGATGGTTAAATAAATTTCTTTGCACAAAGGTACAAATATAGGTTGAATTTGTTTTTCCTTTTCTTCTCCCTCTTTCTTTTTATTTTCACTCAGTATGTTTTCACTCATTTTACTTTTACACTCTTTTTCTTTATTGACAGCTTCAAAACTCATCTTTTGCTTTTCACATGGGTTTTCAAATACTTCTTTTGAGGAACATGATCTTGGACTGGTCATCCATTCATCCTTTGTGAATGAATATCTATCTATGTTCTTCCTTCCTTGCACCCTTCCTAACTTATTATTCAAATCCCTAAAGTAATGAGTAGGGACAAATTTTTGGTGCATCAACTCCTTCATGATCTCCCATAGTGGTACAGATTGCATCCCTTTTCTTTTTCTGTTTAATAGCAATTGTTCCCACCAAAACATAGCATAACCCTTGAATTCAATAGCTGCAAGGTGAGATTTCTTTTCTTGAGAATAATTATGGCATTCAAAGATTTGTTCTACCTTTCTTTCCCATTCAAGGTATTCTTTTGCGTTGTTACCATAAAATTCTGGAATCTTCATCTTGATGGATTCAAAGTGCCTATCAACCTTACCAACATCAGTGTTTTTAGCCTCCTCTTCATCATGGGCTTGAAATCTAGGAGTATGTGGACGAGCTCTTGTTGCATTAGAGCTTCGGGCTGCTTTTATTTCTTGCAATTCTCCCCTCATGTCTTGGACAAGATTATTGAAGGTTCTAAACTGTCCTTGAATCGATTCCATGATAAGTTTCAATTGAGAATCCTGACGCGGAACCCAATGAAAATAAATTTCATGAACTCAATGACAAGTTTTGGAAGAGATCCAAGATCAAACTAAACCCCTCTCTATGGCACCCAAAGCTTAAAGAAGCAAGAACACCAATAATAGAGAAAAGAATAAGATAAACGCCACAATTAGATTGATAAGTTTACCTTGATTCTTGATGCAATTAGAAAAATGCAATCTCACACTCTCTAAAAACATGAACACGCCTAAGCATGAAGTTGAAGAAGAAACTCTCTTTAATTCATTAATTATCTGTTTAAAATTTACAAAATAACAAGCTATTTATACTAATCTAAGAGGTCCAGATCCTTAGAGGATTTAGAGTTAGCTAATTTAGCAAATCTAAAATTAGGTAAAGAAAGTATAGGTGCAGAAGTTAATGATACGGATCCATCATCACTCGTCGCTGGATCGCAAGGAGGTATGGTGAACGATGAAGGAGATCCATTGGTGCTTCCTATTGGACCGATTACAAGGAGTCGTGCCAAGAGATATGGGGCAGCCATATCATTATTTGTTCAAGCCCAAATAACACAAGAACTTCATGATGTCGCATTCAACAAGTGTTGTGAGGAACTTGAAGGCATTCCTAGGCTTCTAATGTTGTTGGTGGCATGTGAAGTTGAAGCACTCCAGTAAATTTGTTTGACTTGCTACAGTGGAGGAAAGCACGCCTGCTACAGTGGAGGAAAGCACGCTGCTACAGTGCCGTGCCAATTAGCTTGACTTGCTATAGTAAATTTGACTCGCTACAGTGACATCGACTTGAAGGCTTGGAGTGACTTAGGCGTGTTTTGTGTGTTTTATGCTTTGTTAAACCTAGTTTCCTTATTTAGTATAAATAACTTGTCTTCCATGTAAGGACAGAACTTTTGATATATTGATAAACTTCATTTGTTCAAGCTTTGCTTGTTCTCCTTTGCTTAGAGTGATAGCGAGAGATTGCTTCCTCTAATTGCATCAAGAATTAAGGTAAACTTATCAACTCTTTTGTGGCGTTTATCTTGTTCTTTGCTTGATTATTGGTGATACGGATCGAATCAAAGGATGAGATGTAAGTTCGCCTCTATGGCACCCCTCGTTTATAATGAAACGGAAACACCAATAATCGAGATTAAATGCTCTATGGCACCTCACGTTTATAAGGAAACGGTAACACCAATAATCAAGCAAAGAACAAGATAAACGCCACAAACGAATTGATAAGTTTACCTTAAATTCTTGATGCAATTAGAGGAAGCAATCTCTCACTGTCACTCTAAGCAAATGGAACAAGCAAAGCTTGATCAAATGAAGTTTTTCAATTTGTCAAAATTCTGTCCTTACATGGAAGACAAGTTATTTATACTAAATAAGGAATCTAGGTTTAACAAAGCATAAAACACACAAAACACGCCTAAGTCACTCCAAGCCTTCAAGTCGATGTCATTGTAGCGAGTCAAATTTACTGTAGCAAGTCAAGCTAATTGGCACGGCACTGTAGCAGGCGTGCTTTCCTCCACTGTAGCAGGCGTGCTTTCCTCCACTGTAGCAATCCAAACAAATTTACTGGAGTGCTTCAACTTCACATGCCACCAACAACATTAGAAGCCTAGGAATGCCTTCAAGTTCCTCACAACACTTGTTGAATGCGACATCATGAAGTTCTTGTGTTATTTGGGCTTGAACAAATAATGATATGGCTGCCCCATATCGCTTGGCACGGCTCCTTGTAATCGGTCCAATAGGAAGCATCAATGGATCTCCTTCGTCGTTCACCATGCCTCCTTGTGATCCAGTGACGAGTGATGATGGATCTGTATCAATTGGTGTTACCGTTTCCTTATAAATGTGGGGTGCCATAAAACATTTAATCTCGATTATTGGTGTTTCCATTTCATTATAAACGAGGGGTGCCATAGAGGCGAACTTATATCTTATTCTTTGATTCGATCCGTATCAGTTAACTTCCCTTTAAGCATGTCAAACGCCTCTTGTTGCTCTTCTTCCCACTTGAACCCAACTTCCTTTTTGATTATTTCTATTAGTGGTGCTGCAATTGAAGAGAAATCTTTTACAAACCTTCTATAAAAGCTTGCCAACCCATGAAAGCTCCTAACTTCAGAAATTGATTTGGGAGTTGGCCATTCTTTGATAGCTTTTACTTTCTCCTCATCTACTTCAATACCCTGTGCACTCACAACAAATCCAAGAAATACAAGTCTATCTATACAGAATGTGCATTTGTTAAGTTTAGCATACAACTTTTCAGTCCTTAAAGTTTGTAACACTATCCTAACATGCTCAACATGGTCATTAAGAGACTTGCTATAGATGAGTATATCATGAAAGTATACAACCACAAACTTTCCTAAGAAGGCATGCAATACATGGTTCATGAGCCTCATAAAAGTACTAGGTGCATTAGATAGTCCAAAAGGCATAACTAACCATTCATACAAACCATACTTAATTTTAAAAGCAGTTTTCCATTCATCACCTGGTTGCATTCTAATTTGATGGTAACCACTCATTAAATCAATTTTAATAAAGTAAGTTGCCCCATGCAATTCATCCAACATATCATCAAGTCTAGGGATAGGGTGTCTATACTTTACAGTGATTTTGTTGACTGCCCTACAATCAACACACATGCGCCAAGTTCCATCCTTTTTAGGCACTAGTAGCACGGGAACGGCACACGGGCTCATGCTTTCTCTTACCAATCCTTTTTCCATAAGTTCATCAACTTGCCTTTGCAACTCCTTTGTCTCCATTGGATTGCTTCTATAGGCAGGCCTGTTTGGAATATTGGATCTAGGAATGAGGTCAATTTGATGTTCTATTCCCCTTAAAGGTCGTAAACCACTAGGTAATTCACTAGGAAAGACATCATCAAATTCCTGCAACATAGAAACAAACATAGAAGGCAAACTATCAAGGTTAGCATTAGTTTCAGCAAATAAAATCTCCTTATACCTTAGAAGCAATATGGGCTTCTCCAAGGCAATAGCACACTTAACCTCCCTAGTTCTAGCATAAAAAGTTTGTTTCTTTTTCTCTTCTCTCTGTTTTTCACTCACAATTGGGCCATTGATTTGTTTTGTTGTTTTTGTGGCCTCTTTTCCGTGTTTATTGTTTTCTTGTTCTTCTTGTTCTTGTGTTTGTTTTCTTCTTCATCTTGTTTCTTTTGTGTTTGTTTTCTTTTGTTTTAGTTTCAATTCGTTTTTGCTTCAATTAAATTTAGTAATTTCATTCTTGTTTCAATTCTGGAAGTTTAGATCTTAGATCTTGTTGACTCAAAAAAAAAAAGAGTATAGAAAAAAAAAAATTCCGTCCACCATTGAAATTTGCTTGTGTGGATCTTGATTTTGTTCCTGAATCCAAGGGATTTGATCCTAATTCAAAGGGATTTTACCTTATTTTGTGGTGGGATTATTCCTAATCCTTAGAAGATTTGACCATATTTTGTGGGATTGTGCCTAATCCTAAGGGATTTGACCATATTTTATGGGATTTAGTTTATCCACTATAATCTTGTGATAAAACCTAATCTTAACTACTTGTGGATAAGATAACAAGAATTAGTTGACCATATCTTTTGAGATTAAGCAAATCTAATACAATCCTTGTCAAATCTAAGAAATCCTACTTAAATTGGGTTGTAGTTGACCATATCTATTGAGATTAAGCAAATCTACTACAATCCTTGTCAAATCTAAGAATCGTACTTAAATTGGGTTGCATAGAAAAAGGAAACAAGGCAGCACGCCCGTGCTTCACCTCAAGCACACCTGTGCTAGTTCTTGACTTCCACTAGTTGGACTACGCCTTCAACGCACGCCCGTGCTCCATCTAGCACACCCGTGCACGGTTCTGACCATATAAAAAAATATATATATATTTTTCTTTTGGTTTTTCTTTTATTGCTTGCTTTGTTTTGGGTAGAATTATTAGGTCCATATTTGGTTTACTTTGTAGTAAGCTAAATTCATACATTATATCCTGAAATTGTCTTTTAAATTCTAGTTTCTTTATTTTTGTGTGAGCTTTCTATTGCTTCTATTACATTGTTAGGGTGTGTTTGCTTGTTTACTACACTCTAATTGATAATTATAGTAGTGCATTATTTATATTCTTGTGCTACTATCCATCTCGTTTTGAGTCTTCTTTCTAGAATTTGTGCTTGCTTTCATTGTTAAGTTTTTATTCTTTGATTGTAAACGTACTTTTGAGTTGAATTGGTTGGCCAAGATTCTGAAGTTCAATTGGAAGAATTGCAAGGAGTGATTAAAGAGTGTAAACACATGAGGGAGTGAATTACAATAACTCAAATCTTTTGTGTTTTCTCTTTGAATACTAACCATGAGTTCAGGCAAATCTGGAGATGGAAGTCCAATTAACGATCCTCAAATGAAAGTTTTCATGGAAGCAATTCAAGGATAGTTTAGAACCTTCAATAATCTTTTCCAAGACATGAAGGAGGAATTGCAGGAGATAAGAGCTTCACAAAACTCTAATACAACAAGAGCTCATCCACAAACTAGATTTCAATTCTATGATGATGAAGATACTGCAGAAACTAATCTAAACAAAATTGATGGAGACTTGGGATCAATTAAGATGAGGATTCCAGAATTCAAAGGTAACAACAATGCTGAAGAATTCCTTGAATGGGAGAGAAAAGTAGAACAAATCTTTGAATGCCATAACTATTCTCAAGAAAAGAAATCGCATCTTGCTGCTGTTGAATTCAAAGGTTATGTTATGTTTTGGTGGGAACAATTGTTATTAAAAAGAAGGAGGAAAGGGATGCGACCTGTACCACCATGGGAAATCATGAAAGAGCTAATGCACCAAAAATTTGTCCCTACTCATTACTTTAGGGATTTACACAATAAATTAGCTAGAATGGTGCAAGGAGGAAGGAGTGTGGAAGAGTACTACAAGGAGATGGAGATTTGCATGGCTAGAGCCAAGATTGAAGAAGAGGAGCAAATCAGCATGTCACGATTCCTTGGAGGTCTAAATAAAGACATTGCTGATGCTTTAGAGATGTATAGGTATGATAGCTTGAGGAGATGGTAGATATGGCCATGAAACTTGAAAGACAGAAAAAGGGGAGATCCACCAACAAGTATTCCAGCAACACATGGGGATCTAAATGGCCTAAAGAAGGTGAGAAGAAGGAATTTAGAGGTTCTAATTCTCAAAGGACAGATTCAACTTCAAAAGGTAAAGAAGTTGTCCAAACTCCATTTAAAAGCAACAAAGGTACTTCTAACTCTACAACCCCTTCTAGAGAAATTAAATGTTTTAAATGTTTGGGGAAAGGGCATTTTGCATCTCAATGTCCTAATAAAAGGGTTATGATTGCTAAAGATGATGGGAATGTTAGTTCTGAATCTGAATGTAGTGATTATGATGATATGCCTAAATTACTTGATGATATGCCTAAATTACTTGATGATAATGATGATGATGATTCAGAAAATTTAATACTTCCTGAACATGGAGAAGCTTTGGTTGCTAGACATGCCTTGAACATGCATGTTAAAGAAGAAAGCCTTGAGCAACGTGAGAATATATTTCACACTAGATGTTTGATTAGTGGAAAAGTGTGTACTCTTATTATTGATGGGGGTAGTTGCACTAATGTTGCTAGTGTAAACATGGTAAGCAAACTGAACTTAACTTGTCTCAAACATCCTAAGCCTTATAGGTTGCAATGGTTGAATGATTGTGGGGAGGTGAAGGTGACTAAACAGGCACTTGTGTCATTTTCTATTGGATGGTATGAAGATGAAATTTTGTGTGATATAGTACCTATGCAAGTTGGACATCTATTGTTGGGAAGACCATGGCAATATGATAGAAGAGCACTTCATGATGGATTCCACAATCGATATTCTTTGGTTCATAAGGGGAAAAAGGTGGTTCTTGTACCATTATCACCTCAAGAAGCATATGAAGATCAAAGAAAGATAGTTGAGAGAGAGAGAGAGGTTTCGGCCTTGAGAAAACATGAGAGTGAGGTTTCGAAAGAACAAAAGAGAGAAAAGAGTAAGAATGAGGGACAAGAGGCCACAAAAATAACAAAACAAATCAATGGCCCAATTGTGAAAGAAAAAGAAAGAGAAGAGAAAAAGAAACAGACTTTTTATGCAAGAGCTAGAGAGATTAAGTGTGCTATTGCCTTGGAGAAGCCCATATTGCTTCTAAGGTATAAAGAGGTTTTACTTGCTGAAACTAACACTAACCTTGATAGTTTGCCTTCTATGTTTGTTTCTATGTTGCAAGAATTTGATGATGTCTTTCCTAGTGAATTACCTAGTGGTTTACCACCTTTAAGGGGTATAGAACATCAAATTGACTTCATTCCTGGATCCATCATTCCAAATAGGCCTACCTATAGAAGCAATCCGATGGAAACAAAGGAGTTGCAAAGGCAAGTTGATGAACTGATGGAAAAAGGTTTGGTAAGAGAAAGCATGAGCCCGTGTGCCGTTCCCGTGCTTCTAGTACCTAAAAAGGATGGAACATGGTGCATGTGTGTTGATTGTAGAGCGGTCAACAAAATCAGTGTAAAGTATAGACACCCTATCCCTAGACTTGATGATATGTTGGATGAATTGCATGGGGCAACTTACTTTACTAAAATTGATTTAATGAGTGGTTACCATCAAATTAGAATGCAACCAGGTGATGAATGGAAAACTGCTTTTAAAACTAAGTATGGTTTGTATGAATGGTTAGTTATGCCTTTTGGACTATCTAATGCACCTAGTACTTTTATGAGGCTTATGAACCATGTATTGCGTGCTTTCTTAGGAAAGTTTGTGGTTGTATACTTTGATGATATACTCATCTATAGCGAGTCTCTTAATGATCATATTGAGCATGTTAGGATAGTGTTACAAACTTTAAGGACTGAAAAGTTGTATCTAAACTTAACAAATGCACATTTTGTATAGATAGACTTGTATTTCTTGGTTTTATTGTGAGTGCTCAGGGTATTGAAGTAGATGAGGAGAAGGTAAAAGCTATCAAAGAATGGCCAACTCCCAAATCAGTTTCTGAAGTTAGGAGCTTTCATGGGTTGGCAAGCTTTTATAGAAGGTTTGTTAAAGATTTCTCTTCAATTGCAGCACCACTAACAGAAATAATCAAAAAGGAAGTTGGGTTCAAGTGGGGAGATGAACAACAAAGAGCGTTTGACACGCTTAAAGGGAAGTTAACTTCTGCACCTATACTTTCTTTACCAAATTTTGAAGGTACTTTTGAGATTGAGTGTGATGCATCCAGTGTGGGAATTGGGGCTGTCCTAATGCAAGAAAAGAAACCAATTGCCTACTTTAGTGAGAAGTTGAATGGAGCACAACTCAACTATTCAACCTATGACAAAGAGTTGTATGCCTTGGTAAGAACTTTGAATGTTTGGCAACACTACTTACTACCTAAGGAGTTTGTCATCCATACTGACCATGAGGCCCTAAAACACTTGAAGGGTCAAGGTAAGCTTAATAAAAGGCATGGTAAGTGGGTTGAATTTATTGAACAATTTCCATATGTGATTAAATACAAGCATGGAAAAGATAATATTGTTGCTGATGCATTGTCAAGAAGATATACTCTAATTACTGCTCTTAGTTCTAAATTGCTTGGATTTGAGTATGTTAAAGACTTATATGAGAATGATTCTGACTTTGGCAACATATATGTAGCATGTGAACATGGAGCATTTGATAAGTTCTATAAACATGATGGATATTTGTTTAAGGGCAGCAAACTTTGTGTGCCTAAATGTTCTATGCGTGAATTGCTTATGCTTGAATCTCATAGTGGGGGATTGATGGGACACTTTGGGGTACATAAGACTTATGACATGTTGAATGAACACTTTTATTGGCCTCATATGATTAAAGATGTAGAAAGAGTTTGTAATTCTTGTATTGCTTGTAAACAGGCCAAATCTAAGGCTATGCCTCATGGATTATATATGCCTTTACCTGTTCCTAGTTCTCCTTGGATTGATATATCTATGGACTATGTACTTGGATTACCTAGGACTAAGCGTGGTAAAGATAGCATATTTGTTGTTGTTGATAGATTTAGCAACATGGCTCATTTTATTCCTTGTCATAAAACTGATGATGCCAATAATGTTGCTGATCTATTCTTTAGAGAAGTGGTAAGGTTACATGGGGTACCACGAACTATAGTTTCCGATAGGGATGCAAAGTTCCTTACACATTTTTGGAGAGTTTTGTGGGGTAAGCTTGGAACTAAATTGCTTTATTCTACAACTTGTCATCCACAAACAGATGGACAAACTGAAGTTGTGAATAGAACTTTAGGAACATTACTTCGTGCCATTGTAGGTAAGAACTTAAAAACTTGGGAAGATTGTTTGCCATTCATTGAGTTTGCATATAATCGTAGCATACATTCTACTTCAGGTTTTAGCCCATTTGAACTTGTTTATGGCTTTAATCCACTAACTGTATTAGATCTTGTTCCTTTACCTTTGAATGAACTTTCTAATTTAGATGGTGATAAAAAGGCAGAATTGGTGAAGTCATTACATGAGAAGGCTAGAGCCAACATAGAAAAGAGGAACAAACAATATGCTGAAAGAGCAAACAAGGGCAGAAAGAAGTTGGTGTTCATGCCAGGTGATTGGGTTTGGGTACACTTTCGCAAGGAAAGATTTCCCAACCAAAGGAAGAGTAAGCTAGATGCACGTGGAGATGGTCCATTCCAAGTCTTAGAGCGCATCAATGACAATGCCTACAAAATAGACTTGCCAGGTGAGTATAGTGTTTCTGCAACTTTTAATGTTAGTGATTTGTCTCCCTTTGACATGGATGCAGATTTGAGAACAAATCTTTTTAAAGAAGGGGGGGATGATACGGATCCACTATCACCAAACACCTATGATGGTCAAGGGAACAAGGACCACAGCAACAGCAATCCATTAGTACTTCCTAGTGGACCAATCACAAGGAGCCGTGCAAAGAAGTATGGAACAACTATGTCCTTACACATTCAAGAATAAGTCACACAAGAGCTCCATGACATTGCTTTCAACAAGTGCTATGAAGAACTTGAAGGAACACCTAAGTTTCTCGCATTAATAGAAGCACATGTTGAGTGGGAACATGAATTGGTTAGCACGCCCGTGCTAGATGGCACACCCCAGGCCGTGCCCTCGTCTGACTTGCTGAGGAAAACAACTACCTTGAAGCGCACACCCGTGCCAAATAGCACACCCAGGCCGTGCTTCCCTCTGCCTCTCACGAGGGAACTCCTACATTGAAGCACGCCCGTGCCAAATAGCACACCCAGGCCGTGCTTTCCTCTGCCTCTCATGAGGGAACTCCTACATTGAAGCACGCCCGTGCCAAATAGCACACCCAGGCCGTGCTTCCCTCTGCCTCTCATTAAGTTAGTTAGCTTATTTTGAGTTTTTGCTTTGTTAATGGGTTGGGCCTCCAATATTTCGGCCACCCTTGATTAATTAGCCTTATTTTGTTTAGATTTAGTCAATCTTTAGTGGATTTGGACTAGATATCCAAATCCTTAAGTTGTTATGATTTTGTTAGTCTTATCCTTAGTTGGTTTAGATTTGCTAAATCCTACTCCTTAGCTAACTCTAAATCCTTTAAGGATCTGGACCTCTTAGATTAGTATAAATAGCTTGTTATTTTGTAATTATTCAACAATTATTCAATCAATTAAAGAGAGATTTTCTTCTTCCATGCCTTTGGCGTGTTCATGTTTTTAGAGGGTGTGAGATTGCATTCTTCTAATTGCGTCAAGAATCAAGGTAAACTTATCAATTCTTTGTGGCATTTATCTTATTCTTTTACTCTATTATTGGTGTTCTTGCTTCTTTAAGCTTTGGGTGCCATAGAGGGGAGTTTATTCTAGATCTTTGATCTCTTCCAAAACTTGTCATAGAGTTCATGGAATATATTTCCATAGGGTTTCGCGTCACGGTGGTTGGTAAGAATCTGAAAACCTGGGAGGATTGTTTGCCTTTCATTGAATTTGCTTATAATAGGTCTATACATTCTTCTAGTGGTTATAGTCCATTTGAGCTTGTGTATGGTTTTAATCCTTTGACTGTACTTGATTTATCTCCTTTGCCTTTGAGTGAAATTGCTAGCTTAGATGGTGAAAAGAAGGCTGAATTGGTCAGGGAGATACATGCTAAAGCCAGGGCTCATATAGACATGAAGAACAAAAGCTATGCTGACCGTGCCAACAAGGGAAGGAGGCGTGTGGTATTTCAACCTGGAGATTGGGTTTGGGTGCACATGAGGAAGGAAAGATTCCCAAACCACAGGAAGGGAAAGCTTACTGCCCGAGGTGATGGGCCTTTTCAAGTGTTGGAGAGGATCAATGACAACGCCTACAAGATTGATCTACCAGGTGAGTATGGCGTGTCTGCTACCTTTAATGTTTCTGACCTTTCTCCATTTGATTATGATTCAGATTTGAGGACAAATCTTTTTAAGGAGGGAGGGAATGATACGGATCAAGGGAGCAAGATGAAGGATCCTATAGCTCTACCCGCGGGCCAATCACAAGAGCTCATGCAACCAAGCTACGAGCAGCCTTGAATGCATTTACTCAAGAACAAATCGCATTGGAGCTTCAAGATCATAATTATGCAAGATGTGAGATTGAACTTGAAGAAACGCCAAAGCTTGTTATGGTGCTTGAGGCGCGCAAAGAGGCTACCCATTGATGCATTCTACATGGTTCTATACTTAGGCAAATTTAGGAGGATGTTATTTTATTATGAGCTTAAGTATGGGCTGTGTAGGGCCTCTGGCCCATTTGTTCTGTTTTTGTTTAAATTCTATTAGTGGACTTAATTAATTAGTGTAAGGCTGGTTGGGCTTGTTTTCCAGAGTTGGGCCGGTCCTAGATTAGTTAATGTTTAAGTCAGGCTTATTTTTAATTAGTTAGCTTGGACTTGTCTTTAATTAAGCCCATTTGGGCCACATTAGGTTTAGGCCTGGGCTAACTTAAGTTAATAGCTAAATTAGGGTTAGCTTAGGTTATTTATATTGTTGTAAGAGTTGCACGGCAGCCAACTTTTGGAAATTAATCAAATCAAACGTTTCTTTCTTTGTTCTTCAAGAACAGACCGTGTTCTTCATCTTTGCATGATAGAACCGAATTTTCCTTAGTAATTAGGCTTGTGAGTTCTACAAGATTAATTGCGCCAAGAATTTCAGAGTTGTTTTCAAGAGTACTTGAAGGTAAGTTTCTGATTCTTGTTCTAAATTCCTTGTTTTTCTCTCTTCAAGAGTACTTGGGGGTTAAAGGGATTGACGGGTACTTCCGTGATTGCATGCTTTCCGCTAGATTTCCTTGTTGATTTGCAAGAGTACTTGTTAATTAGCTAGGGTCGTATTATCTAGTATCAGAGCACTGTGGTTGTGGATTTCAATCTATCCTAGGGTTAGGGACTTAAAAAAAAACGAAAAGAAAAAGGAATTTTTGTTTAAATTTTGCTGCAAATTCGCATTAAAAAAAAAAGGATTGTTATTCGTTTGACCTGAGAATTATATGCTAGTGAACTATATGCTTGTATGAAGCACTTGACAGTTGATTTGTGACAACTTAAGATTGTGCACTGAAGATTGAATTCATATTCTAGCACTGCTATAGTTACATTCTGTTCTTGGGAAAATTTTCTTAAATACTAGCTTTGATAATTAGATTAATTAGGTCCATAGTTAATTTTGCTTTGTAGTGAATTAACTTCATTCATCTTGTCGAAAATTGTCTATTTGTTGATTCTTGTATTCTGCTATTTGTTTGTTTGGAACAATTAGAGCTGTAGTAGTTAGGAAATATTGGATTTCACACATTCAGAGAGAAGCACGCCCGTGCCCACCTCTGGAAGTCCAGGCGAATTTGCAGGCTAGAGAAGCACGCCTGTGCTACCTCTCTAATCAGCCCGTGCTTGCTTCTGGAAGTCTAAGCACGCCCGTGCTCACCTCTGGAAGTCCAAAACTTGCCCGTGCCGTTCCAGCATGCCCGTGTTTGCCTCTTCTCATTGCTAAAGTGTTATTTGCTTGTTCCCACACTTTAGTTTATCAATTTCTAGCAATACACCTTTCTTATTCTTGTATTGCCATTCAAAACGTTGTGATTTCTTGATAGAGTCTGTGCATTATTTGATTATATTCTTTGCTTTCCTAACTTTCTCTTGACTTTTGTAGCGACTTTGGGATTCTGAAGTGCAATTATTCAAGTGGAAAAGAGTGGTAAAAGGCTGGAGTGAAACCCACATATTGTGAAAAGCCAAAGAAAGAGAGAAACACATGAGGGAGTGATAAACTAACCATTTCCTTTAGTTTTGTGTTTGTAATCTTATTTCAGGATGTCTGATTCATCTAGAGACAAGGATAACAGGCCTCTCAAAGTTGAAGATCCAAAACTACAAGCCTTTCTAGATGCTTTCTCTGGAGAAATGGGACAAATCACTAGTCTTATGGAGAGTTTTAATGACAGGCTAGAGATTCAAGAACAAAAGACAGAAAGACATGACCCTAATGCCACAAGGAGGGGTGCAACCACTTCCAAAGAGCACTCTAGACAACCTTGGCATGAAGAGTATGAAGAAGAGAATGAAGAATGGCATAGAGAGCCCATGTGGGCAAGAGGAGGTAGAAATAACAGAGGAAGAGGAAGAGGGATTGGTAGAGGCCGTGTTTACAGAAATGAAACCTACTTTGGGGAGGATGAAGAAGAGGTTGATACGCCATTAGATGGTAACTTGGGTAATATCAAACTCAAGGTGCCACCCTTCAAAGGCCGAAACAATGCAGACGAATACTTGGAATGGGAGAGGAAGGTTGAGATGATCTTTGAATGCAACAGGTATACTGAGGAGAAAAAGGTGAAGATTGCAGCCTTAGAATTCCAAGATTATGCTCTGTTTTGGTGGGATCAACTTAATCAGAGTCGAAGAAAAGTGGGAAGACGACCTATGAAGGAGGTAATGAGAAAACGTTTTCTTCCTGAACATTATTTCAGGGAGTTGCATCAGAAGCTTCATAGACTCATCCAAGGAGCCAAATCAATAGAGGACTACCATAAAGATATGGAAATGTGCATGGCTAGAGCACACATCGAGGAGAGTGAGGAGATGACTATGGCTAGATTCCTAGGTGGCCTTAATAAAGACATAGCTGATGCACTCGAGATGTACAAGTATGATTCCATGGAGGAAATGCTGAATATGGCTATGAAGCTAGAGAAGCAGAGAAAAGGAAAGAATACCACATCATATAGGGCTGCCCACAACAACAGCAACTCTTAGGGTACGAGATGGCCTAAAAGAGAGGAGAAAAGGGAGTTTCAAAGCTCTACACAAAAGGGGACAGAATCAGTGTCTAAGGCATTCACGCCTAATACCCCAACTAATTCAAGGGGATCAAGTTCCAATACTCCTAGTAGAGACATCAAATGTTTCAAGTGTCTTGGGAAGGGCCATATATCTTCTCAATGCCCTAACAAGAGGGTAATAGTGATTCGAGATGGCTACACCTATTCTGAATCTGAGGATGAAGAAAACCCAATGCCGCCACTTGAAGACTGTAATGATGATGATGAGGTTGATGAAGAAGTCTTACAACCTGAGATGGGACAGTTACTAGTTACCAGGCGAGTTCTCAACATGCAAGTTCAAGAGGAGAGCTTAGAACAAAGAGAGAATATTTTCCATACTAGATGCTTGGTACTTGACAAGGTATGTCTTTTGATTATTGATAGTGGAAGTTGCACTAATGTAGCTAGTTTGAGCATGGTGCAGAAATTGGGTTTGACATGTGTACAGCACCCAAGGCCATATAAGCTTCAATGGCTAAATGATATGGGTTCTGTAAGAGTAAACAAGCAAGTGAAGGTAACATTCTCCATTGGATGAGGTCACTTGTGATGTAGTACCTATGCTAGCTGGGCATATTCTTCTAGGCCGCCCATGGCAATTCGACAGGCGAGTCCAGCATGATGGGTACACCAACCGGTTCTCTCTTACCTATTTGGGTAAACATGTGGCTCTAGCTCCTTTGACACCACCAGAGGTCTATATGGACCAAAAGAGGATATTAGAAAGTGAGAGGCAGAATTGTATTCAGGGGGAGGGAGAAAATAAAGATAAAGAAAAAGGGGGAAAAGAGGCCAAGAGTGAAAAGAAACAATTGAATGGCCCATTGGTGAGTGAAACAACAAGAGAGGGAAGAAAGAAACAAAACATGTATGTAAGAGAGAGAGAGATTCGCAGTAGTGTTAGTGAGGGTAGACCAATCTTAATGATTCGGTTTAAGGAAACTTTGCTTAATTTGACTAACATTGACACTTCTTCTTTGCCTTCTAGTTTTGTTTCTTTATTGCAGGAGTTTTCTGATATATTTCCTGATGAAATGCCTAGCAGATTGCCACCCCTTAGAGGCATTGAGCATCAGATCGACTTCGTGCCTGGGGCTACAATTCCTAACAGGCAACATATAGGAGCAACCCCATGGAGACTAAGGAGTTGCAGCACCAAGTTGATGACCTGTTGTCTAAGGGATTTGTGAGGGAGAGTATGAGCCCATGTGCAGTTCCTGTATTACTTGTGCCTAAGAAGGATGGATCTTGGAGGATGTGTGTTGACTGCCGAGCTGTCAACAAAATCACAGTTAAGTATCGCCATCCAATTCCTAGGCTAGATGATATGTTGGATGAACTGCATGGTAGTAAATACTTTTCGAAAATTGACTTAATGAGTGGATATCATCAAATTAAAATGAAATTAGGTGATGAATGGAAAACTGCATTTAAGACTAAATATGGTTTATATGAGTGGATGGTTATGCCATTTGGTCTAACTAATGCACCTAGTACATTCATGAGATTAATGAACCATGTCTTATGTGCTTTTCTAGGCAAATTTGTTGTGGTTTATTTTGATGATATACTGATTTATAGCCAATCTATTGATGACCATATTGAGCATGTTAGGTTAGTATTGATAACTTTGAGAGCTGAAAAGTTATATGCTAAGCTACAGAAATGCACTTTTTGCATAGATAGGCTTGTTTTTCTTGGTTTTGTTGTGAGTGCACAGGGTATTGAAGTTGATGAGGAGAAGGTTAAAGCAATTCGCGAATGGCCAACTCCTAAATCTATATCTGAGGTGAGGAGTTTCCATGGCTTAGCAAGCTTCTATCGGAGGTTTGTGAAGGATTTCTCTACCATAGCAGCCCCACTCACAGAGGTGGTAAAGAAGGAAGTTGGGTTTAAATGGGGGGAAGCGCAACAAAGGGCGTTTGATACTTTAAAATCCATTCTTTGTTCTGCTCCTATTTTAGTTTTACCTAACTTTGATAAAACATTGAGATTGAGTGTGACGCTTCTGGTGTAGGTATTGGTGCAGTGTTGATGCAGGGAAGAAAGCCTATTGCCTATTTCAGTGAGAAACTCAATGGAGCGCAGCTCAATTATTCAACCTATGACAAGGAGCTATATGCCTTAGTGAGAGCATTGGAGGTATGGCAACATTACCTTCTACCTAAAGAATTTGTCATACACACTGACCATGAGTCTTTAAAGCACCTTAAGGGACAAGGTAAGTGGGTTGAATTCATTGAACAGTTTCCTTTTGTGATTAAATACAAGCAAGGAAAAGAAAATATTGTGGCTGATGCACTTTCTAGGAGGTATGCTTTAATTATTACTCTTAATGCTAAGTTGTTAGGATTTGAGCATATAAAATCCTTGTATGTTGATGATGATGACTTCGGTCTTATTTGGAGTGCATGTGAACATGGGGCCTTTAACAAGTTCTTTAGGCATGAGGGGTTTTTATTTAAAGGAAATAAACTTTGTATACCCAAATGTTCTATGCGTGAATTGCTTGTGTTAGAATCACATTGTGGGGGACTTATGGGGCATTTTGGGGTTCTTAAGACATATGATATACTTGCTGAACACTTCTTTTGGCCACAAATGCGTAGAGATGTTGAGAAATTGTGTGGTGTGTGCATAGCATGTAAGCAAGCTAAGTCTAAATCTATGCCTCATGGCCTTTATATGCCTTTACCTGTACCTACTTTGCCTTGGACTGATATTTCTATGGATTTTGTGCTTGGATTACCCAGAACAAAGCGTGGTAGGGATAGTATTTTTATTGTTGTGGACAGGTTTAGTAAGATGGCACACTTCATTGCATGCCATAAGAGTGATGATGCTGTCCATGTTGCTGAGTTGTTTTTCAGGGAGGTTGTGAGATTGCATGGGGTGCCACACACCATAGTCTCGGATCGTGATGCCAAATTCCTTTCTCATTTTCGGCGTGTTTTATGGGGTAAGCTTGGTACGAAGTTGCTATACTCTACTACTTGTCATCCCTAGACAGATGGCCAGACTGAGGTAGTCAATAGAACTCTTGGTACTTTGCTTAGAGTGGTGGTTGGTAAGAATCTGAAAACCTGGGAGGATTGTTTGCCTTTTATTGAATTTGCTTATAATAGGTCTATACATTCTTCTAGTGGTTATAGTCCATTTGAGCTTGTGTATGGTTTTAATCCTTTGACTGTACTTGATTTATCTCCTTTGCCTTTGAGTGAAATTGTTACCTTAGATGGTGAAAAGAAGGCTGAATTGGTCAGGGAGATACATGCTAAAGCCAGGGCTCATATAGACATGAAGAACAAAAGCTATGCTGATCGTGCCAACAAGGGAAGGAGGCGTGTGGTATTCAACCTGGAGATTGGGTTTGGGTGCACATGAGGAAGGAAAGATTCCCAAACCACAGGAAGGGAAAGCTTGCTGCCCGAGGTGATGGGCCTTTTCAAGTGTTGGAGAGGATCAATGACAACGCCTACAAGATTGATCTACCAGGTGAGTATGGCGTGTCTGCTACCTTTAATGTTTCTGACCTTTCTCCATTTGATTATGATTCAGATTTGAGGACAAATCTTTTTGAGGAGGGAGGGAATGATACGGATCAAGGGAGCAAGATGAAGGATCCTATAGCTCTACCCGCGGGCCAATCACAAGAGCTCATGCAACCAAGCTACGAGCAGCCTTGAATGCATTTACTCAAGAACAAATCGCATTGGAGCTTCAAGATCATAATTATGCAAGATGTGAGATTGAACTTGAAGAAACGCCAAAGCTTGTTATGGTGCTTGAGGCGCGCAAAGAGGCTGCCCATTGATGCATTCTACATGGTTCTATACTTAGGCAAATTTAGGAGGATGTTATTTTATTATGAGCTTAAGTATGGGCTGTGTAGGGCCTCTGGCCCATTTGTTCTGTTTTTGTTTAAATTCTATTAGTGGACTTAATTAATTAGTGTAAGGCTGGTTGGGCTTGTTTTCCAGAGTTGGGCCGGTCCTAGATTAGTTAATGTTTAAGTCAGGCTTATTTTTAATTAGTTAGCTTGGACTTGTCTTTAATTAAGCCCATTTGGGCCACATTAGGTTTAGGCTTGGGCTAACTTAAGTTAATAGCTAAATTAGGGTTAGCTTAGGTTATTTATATTGTCGTAAGAGCTGCACGGTAGCCAACTTTTGGAAATTAATCAAATCAAACGTTTGTTTCTTTGTTCTTCAAGAACAGACCGTGTTCTTCATCTTTGCATGAATAGAACCGAATTTTCCTTAGTAATTAGGCTTGTGAGTTCTACAAGATTAATTGCGCCAAGAATTTCAGAGTTGTTTTCAAGAGTACTTGATATGGATCCATTGGTGCTTCCTAGTGGGCTTGGATGTGTTCTTATCCCTTGTTGCTTGTTTTGGTCTAATTAATATGTAAGGGATATGGGCTCATAGTGTTTATTTAAGTTGTTTTGGGTTGGTTTTATGATGCATGCAATCTGCCCAATATCAAGTTGTTTGTTTTGGGCTGGAAATGACTTTATTTTGTGTTTTAGAGTTAAGCCCATGTGGTTTGGCCCTAGGGCAGCCTAGTTAGATGCTCTTCTTTAGGGTTATGTTTGTTTAAGGCATATAAATAGCCTCCTTAAGATGTAAAACGGGATTTTTGGCATAATTTGAATCAAAGACAGATTATTCATGCTCTTGCATGTTCTTCTTAATTAGAGTGATTGTGAGAATTTGCTATCCTCTAATTGCATCAAGAATTAAGGTAAACTTATCAATTCATTTGTGGCGTTTATCTTGTTCTTTGCTCGATTATTGGTGTTACCGTTTCATTATAAACGTGGGGTGCCATAGAGCGTTTTAATCTCGATTATTGGTGTTTCCGTTTCATTATAAACGTGGGGTGCCATAGAGGCGAACTTACATCTCATTCCTTTGATTCCCGATCCCGGTTCCGTGTCATTTGGTATCAGAGCCAAATCAAAGTTTTGGGGTAAGTTCTGTTATCTTAGTTTAGGAATTTGAGTTTTCTAGTTGCTGGAATTTCTTTGATGTTATCTTAATACTTGTTTTCATTCTAGATCTAGATTTTTCTCTTTAGATCTTCTTGGATCTGGACTTTTTCTTTTAGATGTTCTTGGATCTGAGTTTTCTCTTTAGATCTTCTTATTGTTTGCTTGTTTATTAAAAAGAAAAAAAAACAATTGATTACGTTATTAAGAATTTATAAGTTATTAAATACCAAATCTGGAGATTTGTTTGTCTTCTTGAATCTTGTTGATAAAAAAAAAAAAAAAAAAAAGAGAGGTAAGTCAAATCTTGGTAAAGTCATTACCTACTTAAGTTGAATTAGGAGACACAAAATTGTTGGACAACCTACATACTAAGTCAATATCTACCTAGATTGAAATTGGAAGACACAATTGCTGGACAACCCAAAGGCATTTTGACTTGATTTGGGAATTTATTGATAGTCTACCTTACATTCAATTGAAGGATATCATATTTTGACTTGATTTGGGATCTTATCTTGAGAAAACACAAAAATCATTGTTGGACAACCTAAATATTAATTCATTACCTACCTAAATTGAAATTGGGAGACACAAACCATCCACTTATACCTTGTTAAGCCCTTACCCTACCTAAATTGGGTCACATTTGTAGGTTAAGTGAGGATATAAGTCAAAAACGTGTGCTACACTAACTTGCTACAGGAACTCAGAAGCAAACTTGCTACAGTACCTTAAAAAAATTTTTTTTTTGGGTTTTCTTTGTTTGCTTGCTTTGATTGGGTAGAATTAATTAGGTCCATATTTGGTTTGCTTTGTAGTGAACTAAATTCATGCAATATATCAAGAAATTGTCTTTTAAATTCTAATTTCTATTTCTTGTTTGTGTGCTATCTTTGCTTCATTTATATTGTTAGGGTGTATTTGCTTGTTCCAACACTCTAATTAATAATCAAGTAGTACATTGTTTTGTTCTTGTGCTACCATTCATTTTGTTTGAGTTTTCTTTCTAGAATTGTGCTTACGTTTCTTTTGTTAAGGTTTATTTTCCTTGTGTTCTAAACGTGCTTTGAGATTGATTGGTTGGTCTGAAATTCTGAAGTACAATTGGAGGATTTGCATGGAGTGATTAAAGAGTGTAAACACGTGAGGGAGTGCTTTATCACTGACTCAAATGTTTTTGTGATTTCTATTTTGAACACTAACCATGAGTGCAGAATTGAAAGAAACGTAAGCACAATTCTAGAAAGAAAACTCAAACGAAATGAATGGTAGCACAAGAACAAAACAATGTACTACTTGATTATTAATTAGAGTGTTGGAACAAGCAAATACACCCTAACAATATAAATGAAGCAAAGATAGCACAAAAACAAGAAATAGAAACTAGAATTTAAAAGACAATTTCTGGATATAATGTATGAATTTAATTCACTACAAAGCAAACCAAATATGGACCTAATTAATTCTACCCAATCAAAGCAAGCAAACAAAGAAAACCCAAAAAAAAAAAATTTTTAAGGTACTATAGCACGGATGCTTCTGAGTTCCTGTAGCAAGTTACTGTAGCACAGCGTGCTTGACTTGTATCCTCACTTAACCCACAAATGTGACCCAATTTAGGTAGGGTAAGGCCTTAACAAGGTATAAGTGGATGGTTTGTGTCTCCCAATTTCAATTTAGGTAGGTAATGACTTAATATTTAGATTGTCCAACAATGACTTTTGTGTTTTCTCAAGATAAGATCCCAAATCAAGTCAAAATATGATATCCTTCAATTGAATGTAAGGTAGACTATCAATAAATTCCCAAATCAAGTCAAAATGGCTTTAGGTTGTCCAGCAATTGTGTCTTCCAATTTCAATTTAGGTAGATATTGACTTAGTATGTAGGTTGTCCAACAATTTTTTTGTCTACCAATTCAACTTAAGTAGGTAATGACCTTAACAATTTCTGACTTATCTTTCTTTAATAATGACCCTTTTTTTTGTGTTGTAAGATCTAATTAATAAGATCTAAGGCTGTAATGTCTGGATCTTTTTTTTTTATCAAGAAACAAGCAAACAACAAGAATAATCAAAGATAGATCTTAAATTAGTCAAAAGGGTAACTAGAAAATGATGCAAACAATAAGAAGATACAAAGAGAAAACTAGATTCAAGAAGATTTAAAGAGAAATTATCTAAATCCAACAAGATCTAAAGAGAAATTGTCTAGATCCAACAAGATCTAAAGAGATAATGTCTAGATCCAACAAGATCTAAAGAGATAATGTGTAGATCTCAGAATGAAAAGAAAACACGAAGATAAACAACAATGAATCCAACAACAAGAAAACTCAAATTTCTAACTAAGATAACAGAACTTACCCCAAAACTTTGATTTGGCTCCGATACCAAATGACACGGATCGAGATCAAAGAATGAGATGTAAGTTCGCCTCTATGGCACCCCACGTTTATAATGAAACGGAAACACAAATAATTGAGATTAAAACGCTCTATGGCACCCCACGTTTATAATGAAACGGTAACACCAATAATCGAGCAAAGAACAAGATAAACGCCACAAATGAATTGATAAGTTTACCTTAATTCTTGATGCAATTAGAGGATAGCAAATTCTCACAATCACTCTAATTAAGAAGAACATGCAAGAGCATGAACAATTCTGCCTTTGATTCAAATTATGCCAAAAATCCCGTTTTACATCTTAAGGAGGCTATTTATATGCCTTAAACAAACATAACCCTAAAGAAGAACATCTAACTAGGCTGCCCTAGGGCCAAAACACATGGGCTTAACTCTAAAACACAAAATAAAGTCATTTCCAGCCCAAAACAAACAACTTGATATTGGGCAGATTGCATGCATCATAAAACCAACCCAAAACAACTTAAATAAACACTATGAGCTCATATCCCTTACATATTAATTAGACCAAAACAAGCAACAAGGGATAAGAACACATCCAAGCCCACTAGGAAGCACCAATGGATCCATATCAACGGGTACTTCCGTGATTGCATGCTTTCCGCTAGATTTCCTTGTTGATTTGCAAGAGTACTTGTTAATTAGCTAGGGTCGTATTAGGTTACCATCAAATTAGAATGCAACCAGGTGATGAATGAAAAACTGCTTTCAAAACTAAGTATGGTTTGTATGAATGGTTAGTTATGCCTTTTGGACTATCTAATGCACCTAGTACATTTATGAGGCTTATGAACCATGTATTGCGTGCCTTCTTAGGAAAGTTTGTGGTTATATACTTTGATGATATACTCATCTATAGCAAGTCTCTTAATGATCATATTGAGCATGTTAGGATAGTATTACAAACTTTAAGGACTGAAAAGTTGTATGCTAAACTTAACAAATGCACATTTTGTATAGATAGACTTGTATTTCTTGGTTTTATTGTGAGTGCTCAGGGTATTGAAGTAGATGAGGAGAAGGTAAAAGCTATCAAAGAATGGCCAACTCCCAAATCAGTTTCTGAAGTTAGGAGCTTTCATGGGTTGGCAAGCTTTTATAGAAGGTTTGTAAAGGATTTCTCTTCAATTGCAGCACCACTAACAGAAATAATCAAAAAGGAAGTTGGGTTCAAGTGGGAAGAAGAGCAACAAAAGGCGTTTGACACGCTTAAAGGGAAGTTAACTTCTGCACCTATACTTTCTTTACCTAATTTTGAAGGTACTTTTGAGATTGAGTGTGATGCTTCTGGTGTGGGAATTGGGGCTGTCCTAATGCAAGAAAAGAAACCAATTGCCTACTTTAGTGAGAAGTTGAATGGAGCACAACTCAACTATTCAACTTATGACAAAGAGCTTTATGCCTTGGTAAGAACTTTAAACGTTTGGCAACACTACTTATTACCTAAGGAGTTTGTCATCCATACAGACTATGAGGCCCTAAAACACTTGAAGGGTCAAGGTAAACTCAATAAAAGGCATGGTAAGTGGGTTGAATTTATTGAACAATTTCCATATGTGATTAAATACAAGCATGGAAAAGATAATGTTGTTGCTAATGCATTGTCAAGAAGATATACTCTAATTACTGCTCTTAGTTCTAAATTGCTTGGATTTGATTATGTTAAGGACTTATATGTGAATGATTCTGACTTTGGCAACATATATGTAGCATGTGAGCATGGAGCATTTGATAAGTTCTATAAACATGATGGATATTTGTTTAAGGGCAGCAAACTTTGTGTGCCTAAATGTTCTATGCGTGAATTGCTTGTGCTTGAATCTCATAGTGGGGGACTGATGGGACACTTTGGGGTACATAAGACTTATGATATGTTGAATGAACACTTTTGTTGGCCTCATATGATTAGAGATGTAGAAAGAGTTCGTAATTCTTGTATTGCTTGTAAACAGGCCAAATCTAAGTCTATGCCTCATGGATTATACATGCCTTTACCTATTCCTAGTTCTCCTTGGATTGATATATCTATGGACTTTGTACTTGGATTACCTAGGACTACGCGTGGTAAAGATAGCATATTTGTTGTTGTTGATAGATTTAGCAAGATGGCTCATTTTATTCCTTGTCATAAAACTGATGATGCCAATAATGTTGCTGATCTATTCTTTAGAGAAGTGGTAAGGTTACATGGGGTACCACGAACTATAGTTTCAGATAGGGATGCAAAGTTCCTTTCACACTTTTGGAGAGTTTTGTGGGGTAAGCTTGGAACTAAATTGCTTTATTCTACAACTTGTCATCCACAAACAGATGGACAAACTGAAGTTGTGAATAGAACTTTAGGGACATTGCTTCGTGCCATTGTGGGCAAGAACTTAAAAACTTAGGAAGATTGTGATATGGATCCATTGGTGCCTCCTAATGGATTCTAGTGGACTTTGCTTGGATGTGGTCTTATCCCTTATTGCTTGTTTTGGTCTAATTAATATGTAAGGGATATGGGCCTATAGTGTTTATTTAAGTTGTTTTGGGTTGATTTTATGATGCATGCAATCTGCCCAATATTAAGTTGTCTATTTTGGGCTAGAAATGATTCTATTTTGTGTGTACTAGTTAGGCCCATGTGTTTTGGCCTTAGGGCAGCCTAGTTAGATGCTCTTCTTTAGGGTTATGTTTGTTTGGGGCTTATATATAGCCTCCTTAAGATGTAAAACAAAATTTTTAGCCAACCATTGAATTGAAATCAAAAACAAAACGTTTTCTTCTTGTTCTTTCAGGAACAAATTGTGTTCTTCATAGAACCAAAATATCCTTAGTAGTTAAGCTTGTGAGTTCTACAAGATTAATTGCACCAAGAATTTCAGAGTTGTTTTCAAGAGTACTTGAAGGTAAGTTTCTGATTCTTGTTCTAAATTCCTTGCTTTCTCTCTTCAAGAGTACTTGGGGGTTAAAGGGATTGTCGGGTACTTCCGAGATTGCATGCTTTCCGCTAGATCTTCCTTGTTGATTTGCAAGAGTACTTGTTAATTGGCTAGGGTCGTATTATCTGGTATCAGAGCACTGTGGTTGTGGATTTCAATCTATCCTAGGGTTAGGGACTTAAAAAAAAAAAAAAAATCTTTAAATATTGTTCGATCTAGACATTATCTCTTTAGATCTTGTTGGGTCTAGACAATTTCTCATTAGATCTTCTTGGATCTAGAATTTTCTTGTTAAATCTTCTTGAATCTAGTTTTCTCTTTGTATCTTCTTATTGTTTGCATCATTTTCTAGTTACCCTTTTGACTAATTCAAGATCTATCTTTGAACATTCTTGTTGTTTGCTTATTTCTTGATAAAAAAAAAAAAAATCTGGATTTGAATTGGTTGTTAAAGTCATTACCTACCTAAAATTGAATTGGGAGACACAAAAGTCATTGTTGGACTAAGTCATTACCTACCTAAATTGAATTGGGAGACACAAACCCTCCACTTATACCTTGTTAAGCTCTTACCCTACCTAAATTGGGTCACATTTGTAGGTTAAGTGAGGATATAAATCAAAAACGTCTGCTACAGTAACTTGCTACAGGAACTCAGAAGCAAACTTGCTACAGTACCTTAAAAATTTTTTTTTTTTTTTTTTTTTTTTTTTTTGAGTTTTCTTTGTTTGCTTGCTTTGATTGGGTAGAATTAATTAGGTCCATATTTGGTTTGCTTTGTAGCGAACTAAATTCATACGCTATATCCCTAAATCGTCTTTTAAATTCTAGTTTCAATTTCTTGTTTGTGTGCTATCTTTGCTTCATTTAACATTGCTAAAGTGTTATTTGCTTGTTCCTACACTTTAGTTTATTGATTTCTAGCAATACACCTTTCTTATTCTTGTATTGCCATTCAAACATTGTGATTTCTTGATAGAGTTTGTGCATTACTTAATTATATTCTTTGTTTTCCTAACTTTCTCTTGACTTTTGTAGCAACTTTGGGATTCTGAAGTGCAATTATTCAAGTGGAAAGAGTGGTAAAAGGCTGGAGTGAAACCCACATATTGAAAAAAAAAAAAAAAAAGGCCAAATAAGGAGAGAAACACGTGAGGGAGTGATAAACTAACCATTTCCTTTAGTTTTGTGTTTGTATTCTATTTCAGGATGTCTGATTCATCTAGAGATAAGAATGACAGCCCTCTTAAAATTGAAGATCCAAATCTTCAAGCCTTTCTAGATGCTCTCTCTGGAGAGATGGGACGAATCACTAGGTTTATGGAGAGCTTTAATGACAGATTCGAGCTTCAAGAACAACAGACGGAAAGACATGACCACAATGCCACAAGGAGGGGTACAACAAGAGCTTGTCCTAGTACTACACCAATTAGATTTCAAACTCCTGAAGATGAGGAGGTTGATAATCCTGATCATTACTTTAGGGATTTGAACAATAAGTTAGGAAAGGTGCAAGGAAGAAAAAGTGTGGATTACCTCAATAGGTATTCAATCACAAAGGATGAGCGGAAGACCATTCTAACACCAGTTTGGTCAAAGGAAGTATATGTAGATCAATGTAAAAATGAAACCATGAGATTTGATGTTATAAAGAAAGAAAAGGAGATTCAAAATAAAATTAGTGAAAATAAACAGAGTGCAAAAAAAGAGAAAGAGGAAAAAGAAAAAGAAAAGAATGTGAGTTTGATAGCTAGGGCAAGTGAGGATACACATGCTTTGTACCACAATCAGCCTATACTTGTACCTTTGTGCAAGGGAGCTTATTTGGCCACTAATGATCTTAACCCATCCTTGCCAAGTGTGTTTGTTGATCTTTTGCAGGACTTTGAACATGCATTTCCAGAAGAGATTGCCCAATCTTCATTTGACGGTAAAGAGGTGGTTCTTGCACCATTGACACCTCAAGAAGTGAATAGTGATCAGAAAAAGTTGTTTGAGAGAGAGAAAGAGGAGTTCACTAATGACTTTCCTGAAGAGTTGCCTAGTGGATTGCCACCTTTGAGAGGGATAGATCATCAAATCGACTTCATTCTTGGCTCCAACATTCCAAATCGACCAGCCAATAGAAGCAATCCAATGGAGACAAAGGAGTTGCAAAGGCATATTCAGGTTGCAGCAACCAATGGAGTTCAATACGATCTAAAAAGGAGAAGAAGAGTAAAGAAAAGGGCATGGATTCTAAGGAAAAGTGGACTGATCCTCGCAAGCAAAAGGATACCTCAACTTTTAACTAAGATTCGAGGACGAATCTTTTTGAGGAAAGGGGGAATGATATGGATCCATTGGTGCCTCCTAATGGATTCTAGTGGACTTTGCTTGGATGTGGTCTTATCCCTTATTGCTTGTTTTGGTCTAATTAATATGTAAGGGATATGGGCCTATAGTGTTTATTTAAGTTGTTTTGGGTTGATTTTATGATGCATGCAATCTGCCCAATATTAAGTTGTCTATTTTGGGCTAGAAATGATTCTATTTTGTGTGTACTAGTTAGGCCCATGTGTTTTGGCCTTAGGGCAGCCTAGTTAGATGCTCTTCTTTAGGGTTATGTTTGTTTGGGGCTTATATATAGCCTCCTTAAGATGTAAAACAAAATTTTTAGCCAACCATTGAATTGAAATCAAAAACAAAACGTTTTCTTCTTGTTCTTTCAGGAACAAATTGTGTTCTTCATAGAACCAAAATATCCTTAGTAGTTAAGCTTGTGAGTTCTACAAGATTAATTGCACCAAGAATTTCAGAGTTGTTTTCAAGAGTACTTGAAGGTAAGTTTCTGATTCTTGTTCTAAATTCCTTGCTTTCTCTCTTCAAGAGTACTTGGGGGTTAAAGGGATTGTCGGGTACTTCCGAGATTGCATGCTTTCCGCTAGATCTTCCTTGTTGATTTGCAAGAGTACTTGTTAATTGGCTAGGGTCGTATTAGATTGTTTGCCATTCATTGAGTTTGCATATAATCGTAGCATACATTCTACTTTAGGTTTTAGCCCATTTGAACTTGTTTATGGCTTTAATCCACTAACTGTATTAGATCTTGTTCCTTTACCTTTGTATGAACTTTCTAATTTAGATGGTGATAAAAAGGCAGAATTAGTGAAGTCCTTACATGAGAAGGCTAGAGCCAACATAGAAAAGAGGAACAAGCAATATGCTAATAAAGCCAACAAGGGCAGAAAGAAGTTAGTGCTTATGCCAGGTGATTGGGTTTGGGTACACTTTCGCAAGGAAAGGTTTCCCAACCAAAGGAAGAGTAAGCTAGATGCACGTGGAGATGGTCCATTCCAAGTCTTAGAGCGCATCAATGACAATGCCTACAAAATAAACTTGCCAGGTGAGTATGGTGTCTCTGCAACTTTTAATATTAGTGATTTGTCTCCCTTTCACATGGATGCAGATTTGAGGACAAATCTTTTTAAAGAAGGGGAGGATGATACGGATCCACTACCACCAACCACCTATGGAGCCCAAGGGAACAAGGGCCACAACAATGGCAATCCATTAGCACTTCCTAGTGGACCAATTACAAGGAGCCGTGCATAGAAGTATGGAGCAACCATGTCCTTACACATTCAAGAACAAGTCACACAAGAGCTCCATGACCTTGCTTTCAACAAGTGCTATGACGAACTTGAAGGAACACCTAAGTTTCTCACATTAATGGAAGCACATGTTGAGTTGGAACCTGAATTTCCAACACATGACATGCCTAAACCATGCTTGGTTAGCACGCCCGTGCAAGGTAGCATGCCCCAGGCTGTGCAAGCTTCTGCCTCTCAAAGAACAACACTTGATTTGAAGCACGCCCGTGCCAACTAGCACGCCCCAGACTGTGCAAGCCTCCGCCTCTCGCGAGGAACTCATACATGCGCGCACGCCCGTGCCAACTAGCGCGCACGCCCGTGCACTCCTCTGCCTCTTGCCAAGGAAGCTTAACATTGAAGCACACCCGTGCGCATTGGCACGCCCTAGACCGTGCAACTCTCTGCCTCTTATTAAGTTAGTTAGCTTATTTTGAGTTTTTGCATTGTTAATGGGTTGGGCCTCCTATATTTTGGCCACCCTTAATTATTTAGCCTTATTTTGTTTAGATTTAGTCAATCTTTAGTAGATTTGGATTAGATATCCAAATCCTTAAGTAGTTATGATTTTGTTAGTCATATCCTTAGTTGGTTTAGATTTGCTAAATCCTACTCCTTAGCTAACTCTAAATCCTTTAAGGATCTGGACCTCTTAGATTAGTATAAATAGCTTGTTATTTTGTAATTATACACATTATGAATTAATCAATCAAAGAGAGACTTCTTTTCATGCTTAGGCGTATTCATGTTTTTAGAGGGTGTGAGATTGCATTCTTCTAATTGCATCAAGAATCAAGGTAAACTTATCAATTCTTTGTGGCGTTTATCTTATTCTTCTACTCTATTATTGGTGTTCTTGCTTCTTTAAGCTTTGGGTGCCATAGAGGGGAATTTATTTAAATCTTGGATCTCTTCCAAAACTTGTCATAGAGTTCATGGAATTTATTTCCATTGGGTTCCGCATCAGACAATCTCAAAACTCATCTTTTGATTTCCATATTGGTCTTCACACGCTTCTTTTGAGGAACATGATCTTGGGCCAGTCATCCATCCATCCTTTGTGAATGAATACCTATTGAGGTAATCCACATTTTTCCTTCCTTGCACCCTTCCTGACTTATTGTTCAAATCCCTAAAGCAATGAGTAGGGACAAATTTTTGGTGCATCAACTCCTTCATGACCTCCCATGGTGGTACAGGTTGCATTCCTTTTCTTTTTCTGTTTAATAGCAATTGTTCCCACCAAAACATAGCATAACCCTTGAATTTGATAGCTGCAAAGTGAGATTTCTTTTCTTGAGAATAATTATGGCATTCAAAGATTTGTTCTACCTTTCTTTCCCATTCAAGGTATTCTTCAGCATTGTTGTTACCATAAAATTCTGGAATCTTCATCTTGATGGATTCAAAGTGCCTATCAACCTTACCAACATCAGTGTTTCTAGCCTCCTCTTCATTATGGGCTTGAAATCTAGGAGTACGTTGATGAGCTCTTATTGCATTAGAGCTTCAGGCTGCTTTTATTTCTTGCAATTCTCCCCTCATGTCTTGGACAAGATTATTGAAAGTTCTAAATTGTCCTTGGATTGATTCCATGATAAGTTTCAATTGAGAATCCTCTATATTACCATCTCCAGATTTGCTTAAAGTCATTGTTAAGAAAGAAACAGAAAACAAAAGTAGTTTTGAGTTAATAATAAACACTCCCTCACGTGTTTACACTCTATAATCACTCCTTGCAATTCCTCCAATTGTACTTCAGAATCTTAGGTGCACAAACCAACTCAAAAGCACGTTTAGAAACAAGGAATATAAATCTTAACAATAAGCAAGCACAAATTCTAGAAAGAAGACTCAAAACGAGATGGATAGTAGCACAAGAATATAAATAATGCACTACTGTAATTATCAATTAGAGTGTAGTAAATAAGCAAACACACCCTAATAATGTAATAGAAGCAAAAGAAAGTTCACACAAAAACAAAGAAACTAGAGTTTAAAAGACAATTTCAGTATATAATGTATGAATTTGGCTTACTACAAAGCAAACCAAATATGGACCTAATTAATTCTACCCAAAACAAAGCAAGCAATCAAAGAATATCCACAAATAAAAGATTTTTTTTTTTTATAAGGTCAGAGCCTAGCACGGGCGTGCTGACTTGTATCCTCTTTTATCCTATCAATATAACCCAATTTAGTTAGGATTAGATTTTGACAAGGATTATAGTGGATAAGCTTAATCTAAAAAGATATGGATAACTAATTCTTGTTACCTTATCCACAAAGTAGTTAAGATTGGATTTTATCAAAGATTATAGTGGATAAACTTAATCTCCACAAAATAAGGTCAAATTCTTAAGATTTAGGAACAAAATCCCTATGAATTAGGAACAAAATCCACACAATAACTCAAGCTTCAATGGTGGACGAATTTGATTGGATTTTATCAAATATTATAGTGGATAAACTTAATCTCCACAAAATAAGGTCAAATCCCTAAGGATTAGGAACAAATCCCACAAAATATGGTCAAATCCCTAAGGATTAGGAACAATCCCACAATTTAAGGTAAAATCCCTAAGAATTAGGAAAAATCCCACCAAATATGGTCAAATCCCTAAGAATTAGGAATAAAATCCACACAACTCAAGCAATATTAATGGTGGACGAAAATTTTTATACTCTTTTTTTTTTTTTTTTAATCAACAAGATCTAAGATCAAAACTTCCAGACTTGAACAAGAATGAAATTAATAAATTTAATTGAAGCAAAACGAATTGAACTAACCAAACAAGAAAACAAACACAAAAGAAACAAGATGAACAAGAAAACAAACACAAAAACAAGAAGAACAAGAAAACAAATAAACACAAACCCTAGAACTAAGATAAATAAGAATTTACCTTAATCTTTGGCTCTGATACCATATTGATGCGGAACCCTATGGATATAAATTCCATGAACTCTATGACAAGTTTTGGAAGAGATCCAAGATCAAACTAAACCCCCCTATATGGCACCCAAAGCTTAAAGAAGTAAGAACACCAATAATAGAGTAAAAGAATAAGATAAACGCCACAAAAGAATTGATAAGTTTACCTTGATTCTTGATGCAATTAGAAGAATGCAATCTCACACTCTCTCTAAAGCAAGGACACGCCAAAAGCATGAAGAAGAAATTCTCTTTAATTAATTGAATAATAATCTTTAATTACAAAATAACAAGTTATTTATACTAATCTAAGAGGTCCAGATCCTTAAAGGATTTAGAGTTAGCTAAGGATTAGGATTTAGCAAATCTAAACCAAGTAAGGATATGACTAACAAAAATCATAACAACTTAAGGATTTGGATATCTAATCCAAATCTACTAAAGATTGACCAAATCTAAACAAATCTAGGATAAGGAATAATTAATCCAAACCAACTAAGGATAAGGAATAATTAATCCAAACCAACTAAGGATAAGGACTAACTAATCCAAACAAACTAAGGATAAGGAATAATTAATCCAAACCAACTAAGGATAAGGAATAATTAATCCAAACCAACTAAGGATAAAAATAAAAGGGTGGCCCAATTTATTGTGGCCCAACCCATTAACAACATTACAACTCAAAACTAACAACAATGGGCTAACTTATTATGCCAAAGTTAGGCTCTAGTATGGCCAGGGCATGCCATATGCTGGAATTTCAGATTCCATCTCAACATGTGGTTCCATTAATGTGAGAAACTTAGGTGTTCTCCATGCTTCCTTGAGATCTATGGTTGAGTGGTAGCAATTCCGTATCATTCCCCCTTTCCTCGAAAAGATTTGTCCTCGAATCTTAATTAGAAGTTGAGGTATCCATGCTCTCTTGATCTCCATGGTTGCTCCATATTTCTTTGCATGACTTCTTGTAATTGATCCACTATGGTAGCACTAGTGGATTTTTCATGTTGTTCTCTTGCTCCCTTGAGTTCCATGGATGAGTGATGGCGGATCCGTATCAACTCTTCTGCCTCTCGCGAAGGAAGTTTTACATTGAAAGCATGCCTGATGCATCCCACATCACCCGCGGAGTAAATCCTGGGCTAGTATATAAGGCTGGATTCAGTCCTTCCTCTACAAGCTAGCTTTTGGAGTGAAGTTAGGGGTCCAGTCTCTTGCAAGAGTGTCTCTTGTAAGAGTACTTGCAAGAGTCCCTTATCATTTGGTATCAGAGCTCTGGCTCCGTAGGGTCGGTGTCTCATGGAGTGATACGGAACCGGGATCGGATCAATCAAAGGAATGAGATTAAGTTCGCCTCTATGGCACCCCACGTTTATAATGAAACGGAAACACCAATAATCGAGATTAAAACGCTCTATGGCACCCCACGTTTATAATGAAACGGTAACACCAATAATCGAGCAAAGAACAAGATAAACACCACAAATGAATTGATAAGTTTACCTTAATTCTTGATGCAATTAGAGGATAGCAAATTCTCACAATCACTCTAATTGAGAAGAACATTCAAGAGCATGAACAATTCTGCCTTTGATTCAAATTATGCCAAAAAAATCCCGTTTTACATCTTAAGGAGGCTATTTATATGCCTTAAACAAACATAACCCTAAAGAAGAGCATCTAACTAGGCTGCCCTAGGGCCAAAACACATGGGCTTAACTCTAAAACACAAAATAAAGTCATTTCCAGCCCAAAACAAACAACTTGATATTGGGCAAATTGCATGCATCATAAAACCAACCCAAAACAACTTAAATAAACACTATGAGCCCATATCCCTTACATATTAATTAGACCAAAACAAGCAACAAGGGATAAGAACACATCCAAGCCCACTAGGAAGCACCAATGGATCCATATCAAACTCAAAATAAACTAACTAGTTTAATGAGAGGCAGGGGGTTGCACGGTCTAGGGCGTGCCAATGCGCACGGGCGTGCTTCAATGTTAAGCTTCCTTCGTGAGAGGCAGAGGAGTGCACGGTCTAGGGCGTGCTAGTTGGCACGGGCATGCGCATGTATGAGTGTTCCTCGCGAGAGGCAGAGGCTTGCACGGTCTGGGGCGTGCTAGTTGGCACGGGCATGCTTCAAATCAAGTGTTGTTGTTTGAGAGGCAGAAGCTTGCACGGCCTAGGGCGTGCTACCTTGCACGGGTGTGCTAACCAAGCACGGTCTAGGCATTTCAAGTGATGGAAATTCAGGTTCCAACTCAACATGTGCTTCTATTAATGTGAGAAACTTAGGTGTTCCTTCAAGTTCGTCATAGCACTTGTTGAAAGCAAGATCATGGAGCTCTTGTGTGACTTGTTCTTGAATATATAAGGACATGGTTGCTCCATACTTCTTTGCACGGCTCCTTGTAATTGGTCCACTAGGAAGTACTAATGGATTGCTATTGACGTGGTCCTTGTTCCCTTGAGCTCCATAGGTGGTTGGTGATAGTGGATCCGTATCATCCCCCCTTCTTTAAAAAGATTTGTCCTCAAATCTGCATCCATGTCAAAGGGAGACAAATCACTAACATTAAAAGTTGCAGAAACACCGTACTCACCTGGCAAGTCTATTTTGTAGGCATTATCAATGATGTGCTCTAAGACTTGGAATGGACCATCTCCACGTGCATCTAGCTTACTCTTCCTTTGGTTGGGAAACCTTTCTTTACGAAAGTGTACCCAAACCCAATCACCTAGCATAAGTACCAACTTCTTTCTGCCCTTGTTGGCTTTATTAGCATATTGCTTGTTCCTCTTTTCTATGTTGGCTCTAGCCACCAATTCTGCCTTTTTAGCACCATCTAAATTAGAAAGTTCATTCAAAGGTAAAGGAACAAGATCTAATACAGTTAGTGGATTAAAGCCATAAACAAGTTCAAATGGGCTAAAACCTGAAGTAGAATGTATGCTACGATTATATGCAAACTCAATGAATGGAAAACAATCTTCCTAAGTTTTTAAGTTCTTACCCACAATGGCACGAAGCAATGTCCCTAAAGTTCTATTCACAACTTCAGTTTGTCCATCTATTTGTGGATGACAAGTTGTAGAATAAAGCAATTTAGTTCCAAGCTTACCCCACAAAACTCTCCAAAAGTGTGAAAGGAACTTTGCATCCCTATCTGAAACTATAGTTCGTGGTACCCCATGTAACCTTACCACTTCTCTAAAGAATAGATCAGCAACATTATTGGCATCATCAGTTTTATGACAAGGAATAAAATGAGCCATCTTGCTAAATCTATCAACAACAACAAATATATTATCCTTACCACGCCTAGTCCTAGGTAAACCAAGCACAAAGTCCATGGATATATCAATCTAAGGAGAACTAGGAACAGGTAAAGGCATGTATAATCCATGAGGCATAGACTTAGATTTGGCATGTTTACAAGCAATACAAGAATTACAAACTCTTTTTACATCTTTAATCATATGAGGCCAATAAAAGTGTTCATTCAACATATCATAAGTCTTATGTACCCCAAAGTGTCCCATCAATCCCCCACTATGAGATTCAAGCACAAGCAATTCACGCATAGAACATTTAGGCATACAAAGTTTGCTGCCTTTAAACAAATATCCATCATGTCTGTAGAACTTATCAAATGCTCCATGCTCACATGCTACATATATGTTGCCAAAGTCAGAATCATTCACATATAAGTCCTTAACATACTCAAATCCAAGCAATTTAGAACTAAGAGCAGTAATTAGAGTATATCTTCTTGACAATGCATCAGCAACAACATTATCTTTTCCATGCTTGTATTTAATCACATATGGAAATTGTTCAATAAATTCAACCCACTTACCATGCCTTTTATTGAGCTTACCTTGACCCTTCAAGTGTTTTAGGGCCTCATGGTCTGTATGTATGACAAACTCCTTAGGTAGTAAGTAGTGTTGCCAAATATTCAAAGTTCTTACCAAGGCATACAACTCTTTGTCATAGGTTGAATAATTGAGTTGTGCTCCATTCAACTTCTCACTAAAGTAGGCAATTGGTTTCTTTTCTTCCATTAGGACAGCCCCAATTCCCACACCAGAAGCATCACACTCAATCTCAAAAGTACCTTCAAAATTAGGTAAGGAAAGTATGGGTGCAGAAGTTAACTTCCCTTTAAGCGTGTCAAACGCCTTTTGTTGTTCTTCTTTCCACTTGAACCCTACTTCCTTTTTGATTATTTTTGTTAGTGGTGCTGCAATTGAAGAGAAATCTTTAACAAACCTTCTATAAAAGCTTGCCAACCCATGAAAGCTCCTAACTTCAGAAATTGATTTGGGAGTTGGCCATTCTTTGATAGCTTTTACTTTCTCCTCATCTACTTCAATACCCTGTGCACTCACAACAAATCCAAGAAATACAAGTCTATCTATACAGAATGTGCATTTGTTAAGTTTAGCATACAACTTTTCAGTCCTTAAAGTTTGTAACACTATCCTAACATGCTCAACATGATCATTAAGAGACTTGCTATAGATGAGTATATCATCAAAGTATACAACCACAAACTTTCCTAAGAAGGCACGCAATACATGGTTCATGAGCCTCATAAAAGTACTAGGTGCATTAGATAGTCCAAAAGGCATAACTAACCATTCAGACAAACCATATTTAGTTTTAAAAGCAGTTTTCCATTCATCACCTGGTTGCATTCTAATTTGATGGTAACCACTCAATAAATTAATTTTAGTAAAGTAAGTTGCCCCATGCAATTCATCCAACATATCATCAAGTCTAGGGATAGGGTGTCTATACTTTACAGTGATTTTGTTGACCGCTCTACAATCAACACACATGCGCCATGTTCCATCCTTTTTAGGTACTAGAAGCACGGGAACGGCACACGGGCTCATGCTCTCTCTCACCAAACCTTTCTCCATAAGTTCATCAACTTGCCTTTGCAACTCCTTTGTGTCCATTGGATTGCTTCTATAGGCAGGCCTATTTGGAATGGTGGATCCAGGAATGAAGTCAATTTGATGTTCTATTCCCCTCAAAGGTGGTAAGCCACTAGGTAATTCACTAGGAAAGACATCATCAAATTCCTGCAACATAGAAACAAACATAGAAGGCAAATTATCAAGGTTAGTGTTAGTTTCAGCAAATAAAACCTCTTTGTACCTTAGAAGCAATATGGGCTTCTCCAAGGCAATAGCACACTTAACCTCCCTAGCTCTCGCATAAAAAGTTTGTTCCTTTTTCTCTTCTCTCTATTTTTCACTCACAATTGGGCCATTGATTTGTTTTGTTATTTTTGTGGCCTCTTTTCCCTCACTCTTACTATCTTCTCTCTTTTGTTCTCTCGAAACCTCACTCTCTTTTTTTCTCAAGGCCGAAACCTCTCTCTCTCTCTCAAGTATCTTTCTTTGATCTTCATAAACTTCTTGCGGTGATAATGGTACAAGAACCACCTTCTTCCCCTTATGAATCAAAGAATATCGATTATGGAATCCATCATGAAGTGCTCTTCTATCATATTGCCATGGTCTTCCCAACAATAGATGGCCAGCTTGCATAGGTACTATGTCACATAAGATTTCATCTTCATACCTTCCAATAGAAAATGGCACAAGTACCTGTCGAGACACCTTCACCTCCCCACAATCATTCAACCATTGCAATTTATAAGGCTTAGGATGCTTGGGACAAGTTAAGTTCAGTTTGTTTACCATGTTTACACTAGCAACATTAGTGCAACTACCCCCATCAATAATAAAAGTACACACTTTTCCACTAATCAAACATCTAGTGTGAAATATGTTCTCACGTTGTTCAAGGCTTTCCTCTTTAACATGCATGTTCAAAGCACGTCTAGCAACCAAAGCTTCTCCATGTTCAGGAAGTATTAAATTTTCTGAATCATCATCATCAACATTAATTAAATTAGGCACATCATCACAATCACTACATTCAGATTCAGAACTAACATTCCCATCATCTTTAACAATCATAACCCTTTTATTAGGACATTGAGATGCATAATGCCCTTTCCCCAAACATTTAAAGCATTTAATTTCTCTAGAAGGGGTTGTAGAGTTAGAAGTACCTTTGTTGCTTTTAAATGGAGTTTGGACAGCTTCTTTACCTTTTGAAGTTGAATCTGTCCTTTGAGAATTAGAACCTCTAAATTCCTTCTTCTCACCTTCTTTAGGCCATTTAGATCCCCATGTGTTGCTGGAATACTTGTTGGTGGATCTTCCCTTTTTCTGTCTTTCAAGTTTCATGGCCATATCTACCATCTCGTCCAAGCTATCATACCTATACATCTCTAAAGCATCAGCAATGTCTTTATTTAGACCTCCAAAGAATCGTGACATGGTGATTTGCTCCTCTTCTTCAATCTTGGCTCTAGCCATGCAAATCTCCATCTCCTTGTAGTACTCTTCCACACTCTTCCCTCCTTACACCATTCTAGCTAATTTATTGTGTAAATCCCTAAAGTAGTGAGTAGGGACAAATTTTTGGTGCATTAGTTCTTTCATGATTTCCCATGGTGGTACAGGTCGCAACCCTTTCCTCCTTTTTAATAACAATTATTCCTACCAAAACATAGCATAACCTTTGAATTCAATAGCAGCAAGATGGGATTTCTTTTCTTGAGAATAGTTATGGCATTCAAAGATTTGTTCTACCTTTCTCTCTCATTCAAGGAATTCTTCAGCATTGTTGTTGCCTTTGAATTCTGGAATCCTCATCTTAATTGATCCCAAGTCTCCATCAATTTTATTAGTATTTTCAGTACCTTCATCATCATGGGCTTGAAATCTATCTTGTGGACGAGCTCTTGTTGTGTTAGAGTTTTGTGAAGCTCTTATCTCTTGCAATTCCTCCCTCATGTCTTGGAAAAGATTATTGAAGGTTCTAAACTGTCCTTGAATTGCTTCCATGAAAACTTTCATTTGAGGATCGTTAATTGGACTTCCATCTCCAGATTTGCCTGAACTCATGGTTAGTATTCAAAGAGAAAGCACAAAAGATTTGAGTTATTGGTAAATCACTCCCTCATGTGTTTACACTCTTTTGATCACTCCTTGCAATTCTTCCAATTGAACATCAGAATCTTAGTTCAACCAACCAACTCTAAGCACGTTTAGAATCAAGGAATAAAACTTAACAATGAAAGGCAAGCACAATTCTAGAAGGAAGACACAAAACGAGATGGATAGTAGCACAAGAATATAAACAATGTACTGCCTTGTTTATTAGTTAGAGTGTAATAAACAAGCAAACACACCCTAACAATGTAATAGAAGCAATAGAAAGTTTAAACAAAAATAAAGAAACTAGAATTTAAAAGACAAGTACTGGATATAATGTATGAATTTAGCTTACTACAAAGCAAACCGAATATGGACCTAATTAATTCTACCCAAAACAAAGCAAGCAATCAAAGAAAAATCAAAAGAAAACAATTTTTTTTTTACTAGGGTCAGAACCAAGCACGGGCATGCTAGATGGAGCACGGGCGTGCGTTTAAGGCCTAGTCCAACAAGTGGAAGTCAGGAACTAGCACGGGTGTGCTTGAGGTGAAGCACGGGCGTGCTGAATTAAATCCTTTTCCAATGCAACCCAATTTAGGTAGGATTCTTAGATTTGACAAGGATTGTAGTAGATTTGCTTAATCTCAAAACATATGGTCAACTAATTCTTGTTATCTTTTCCACAAGTAGTTAAGATTAGGTTTTATCACAAGATTATAGTGGATAAACTAAATCCCATAAAATATGATCAAATCCCTTAGGATTAGGAACAATCCCATAAAATATGGTCAAATCCCACAAAATAAGGTCAAATCCCCAAGAATTAGGAACTAATCCCACAAAATATGGTCAAATCCCACAAAATAAAGTAAAATCCCTATGAACTAGGATCAAAATCCCTTGGAAAACAAGATCCACACAAGCAATTTTAATGGTGGACGAAAATTTTTATACTTTTTTTTTTTTTAGTCAACAAGATCTAAGATCAACTTCCAGACTTGAACAAGAACGAAATTAACAATTTTAATTGAAGCAAATTCGAAATTAACTAACCAAACAAGAAAACAAACACAAAAGAAACAAGATGAAAAACAAACACAAGAACAAAATGAATAAGAAAACAAATAAACACAAACCCTAGAACTAAGATAAATAAGAATTTACCTTAATCTTTGGCTCTGATACCAAACTGACGCAGAACCCAATGGAAATAAATTCCATGAACTCTATGACAAGTTTTGGAAGAGATCCAAGATCTAAATAAATTCCCCTCTATGGCACCCAAAGCTTAAAGAAGCAAGAACACTAATAATACAGTAAAAGAATAAGATAAATGCCACAAAGAATTGATAAGTTTACCTTGATTCTTGATGCAATTAGAAGAATGTAATCTTACACCCTCTAAAGCAAGAACACGCCTAAGCATGAAAAGAAGTCTCTCTTTTTTTGATTGAATAATAATGTGTATAATTACAAAATAACAAGCTATTTATACTAATCTAAGAGATCCAGATCCTTAAAAGATTTAGAGTTAGCTAAGGAGTAGGATTTAGCAAATCTAAACCAACTAAAGATATGACTAACAAAATCATAACAACTCAAGGATTTGGATATCTAATCCAAATCTACTAAAGATTGACTAAATCTAAACAAAATAAGGCTAAACAATCAAGGGTGGCTGAATTATAGGAGGCCCAACCCATTAACATAGCAAAAACTCAAAATAAACTAACTAGTTTAATGAGAGGCAGGGGATTGCACGGTCTAGGGCGTGCCAATGCGCACGGGTGTGCCTCAATGTTAAGCTTCCTTCGTGAGAGGCAGAGGAGTGCACGGTTTAGGGCGTGCTAGTTGGCATGGGCGTGCGCGCATGTATGAGTGTTCCTTGCGAGAGGCAGAGGCTTGCACGGTCTGGGGCGTGCTAGTTGGCACGGGCGTGCTTCAAATCAAGTGTTGTTCTTTGAGAGGCAGAAGCTTGCACGGCCTGGGGCGTGCTACCTTGCACAGGCGTGCTACCTTGCACGGGCGTGCTAACCAAGCACAGTTTAGGCATTTCAAGTGATGGAAATTCATGTTCCAACTCAACATGTGCTTCTATTAATGTAAGAAACTTAGATGTTCCTTCAAGTTCTTCATAGCACTTATTGAAAGCAAGATCATGGAGCTCTTGTGTGACTTGTTCCTGAATATATAAGGACATGGTTGCTCCATACTTCTTTGCATGGCTCCTTGTAATTGGTCCACTAGGAAGTACTAATGGATTGCTATTGACGTGGTCCTTGTTCCCTTGAGCTCCATAGGTGGTTGGTGATAGTGAATCCGTATCATTCACCTCCTAAATCAAAGAAAAATGAACATTTTTTAACATCTAATGATGAACATAATTTTTTTAAGGTATTAACATAATATATATGACATAAAATATATACATCTAGCCTTAGTTTAAAAATAAAAAGAGAAGAATAGAGAGACAACAAGTAGTAATATAAAAGAGTAACTTTTATCTTAAATCTTAAAAATTTCTTGAAACAAATTATATTAGCTTGTAGGCCATGAGGGGTGGAATAATATTTTCAAATATGCTGAGGAGTAGTTGAGTTTAGAGAGGGGATTTAGGCATTAGAGTATTTGGGTAAGGGTTAGTATTGTATGAGAGAAAGAAGAAAGAAAGATAAAAGAAAAAAGAAGAGAAAAATCAAAAGAAAGAAAGAAGAAAAAGTTGGTGTGTAGAGAGGAGTGGATTTGAGAGATGAAAATCTCTAACTTCACATGCTTGGAGCATGTGAGCATGTGGTGCAATCACATACTTTGTGGTGCACCATAATCTCTTTTTTTCTATTGGTTGATGAGATTGAAACAGGATACAATATATGATGTGGAGATTCTTTTTGATATGTGAAAATCTCATTTGTAATTGGGTGGTGATGTGGAGATAAGATGCACACGTGGTATTGTAGAAAAAGTGAGAGATAAGATGAGTTGGATTTGTCTTGTAGTGGCATGGAAAACAGTTTGTATTTACCTTATTTTGTCTTTAATATAAAATGTTTGCAATTTTTTTTTTCTTTTTTAAATTTAAGGCTAGAACCATATATAATCACATATATTGCATAATAATTAATTGACATACAAATATTACACTGTGTTTTCAAAACACAATTTCAGGATACTATAAATTATCAAAATGCCCTTGTGGCACTGTAATTTACCTGAATCACTATAAATCATCCAGAATCATAATTAAACATACTTAATGCATAATTAGACTTTAAGAATAATTTAATGTATGCTTATAACATGTTATGAAAATGTGAATGTGATGTAACAACTTCAGCATATAACTAAAGCTTCCTAAATTTCCTCCATCTTGCCACGAAAATACAATTTCTAGATTATGGTTAAATAGGTTTACAATCGAATCGTTACCTAAGAAGAATGAAGCTATTAAGCAATAACCAACGGTATCCAACACAAAAATATTAAGGATATATACATTTCTATGTTAGTTCATATATACCGATTATCGACAATATACCGATTATCGACAATATATATATATATATATATATATATATATATATATATATATATATATATATATATTCACAAATTTAACTCATCTCCCATCAAAACTTAGATTCTTAACATTTATAATCCATATCAAAGCAATGGTTTATAGAAATAATGAAAAACAGCTGCTGCCATTTTAAAATTGTTCTAATTTATTATATAGAATCTGCAGTGAACACACTAACCTACACATTTTCTTATAAAATTTTAGTTTATAGCTCATTTTGAATGATAAAAATTCAAGATTTCTTTCGTAAGATATCGTGAACTTAAGTATATGGCTAACTAGCTACTATCAATCTAAGGAGTCCTTAATTCTCCATAAGGATTATAATAGAAGTAATAATCTCACTATTTTTATTTAAGAATTCAGTTTATGTATCAATTTAAAGAGCAAAAAGTGAAATTCCTAATAATGTTCACATAAACAGTAGCTAAGATTCAATTTCTCCATAAAAAAATTTATTTATGAGCAAATTCTTCAATTTAGTTCCATAGAATTGAAGAAATATACCGAATAAAGTCGAAATTCAGCTTACCCAACTATAAAACATGCTGGAGGTTACATATTCCGATCAAGTGATCGGAAAAACGTAGCTTCTCTTTCAACTTACTGTTGCGTCGTTGCTAGACTAGAAAAACAAGGATGACATCACCGGAGAAGAGCTTGTGATGAGGTGGGAGGTCTCGTCCATTCGGTCCTTAGCTGGTTTCATCGAAAACATCAAACGAAGGGAGAGAGAGTTGTTCTGATTAACAAAACGCAGCTCTCTTTGTCTCCCTCGTTTAGTGCTATGATAAAGTAGAAATAGATAGGGTGGTGGCTGGATAGTTGCTGCAAACGAGAGGAGGGTGGAGTCGGCTAGCTATGGGCTCAGGTGGTCGAAAAATCAGCGGGGAGGGGAAAGGGAGGTGTCGTCGCTCAAGCGGGGGGGTGGGGGGAGAGGGAGAGAGGTGAGGGCTCCTAAGGAATTTTTGAGTTTCTAGAGCCTTCTAATTGGCTGAAGGTCAATTTGGGTTTGATTTTGGTCGGGTTTGGTTTAAATCATGGGCGTGTTGGGTTTTCCACATGGTTTAGGAAATTTTCAATAGATTTGAATTGGTTTAGAAGTTTGGTTTAGCAATATAAAATGCATTTATATTAAATTTTGTTAAATAAATTCATAACGTATTAGTTTATTTACTTTAAATAAAATAATGCCCTGCAATATCATTTGTTTAAAATTGATATTTAAATTTTTAAAAGAAAAACTTTTGAAAATAAAATTCCGAGTTCTTTTAGAATGAAATCGAACCGAATCAAAAGGTTTATGTGTTAAAAACTCAACCGAACTGATTCCATTCGGTTGTTTCAGTCGGTTTAACGGAAGTTTAGGAATCTAAAGAACGCAGAAGAGACCAAAATGCTTTGCAGTCGGTACTTGTGTTCTCTGGTTTGTCCCGTCAGCAGCAGCAAGAGTTCCTTCAGAAGCGAGCGTCCTCTGATCAGGTCAATCTTTGGTGCTAGTGAGTCCGAAAGAATGGAATTGGAGGAAAATAACAACAGAAACAAGAGGTCGGTGGAATTCCTTAGCAAAAAAGCATACATTCCTCCTTCATGGGCCTCTCATCTCAATCCTATTCCATCTCATTATTTCTCTCTGGCTCATCTTCCTACTCCTATTCATCGCTGGAATCTTCCTAATTTGCCTGATGGCACTGAGGTTTGGTTGAAGGTGAGTATTTAATTTTATGTTTCTATTTGAGCTTTTTGTTTTGGTAGATTTTATTATGTTGATTATGATTATATTTTTAAGCGCGATGATCTCTCGGGCATGCAATTGAGTGGCAACAAAGTGAGAAAATTGGAATTCTTGATGGCAGATGCAGTGGCCAACGGCGCCGACTCTATAATTACTATTGGAGGCATTCAGAGCAACCACTGCCGTGCCACTGCTGTTGCTGCTAAGTACCTTAATCTTGATTGTTATCTAATTCTTCGCACCTCCAAGGTAAACAAACTCTTGTTTCTTGTAACCGGGTATGTATTTTAATTGCTGCTTTCCTGAGATTTTTCCTTTTCTTTTTCTTTTCTTGTATGTGTTGCAGGTTCTTGTGGACCAAGATCCTGGATTGACCGGCAATCTATTGGTCGACCGTCTTGTTGGAGCTCATGTTCAACTCATTTCAAAAGAAGAATATGCACAAATTGGGAGTGTGGTTTGTCATTGCTTCTTCATTACCAAATTAATTTTCTTATGCATGCTTGTCATATTATGTACGTATGAGTTTTGGTTTTTTCCTTTGCTCTTTTTTCTATGTAATTTTTGAAATCTTAGTATCTTATAAACCCCATGACTTCTGAATCTTGTTTGGTTTGTCTGTGATCTGTTTTGTTCAACTCTATCCTTACTTGTTTTTTAAGGGTACAGTTGTCTCGTGGCACCCAGCCAAAACCAAAACAACAAAAGAGTGGCTGCAAAAGTTTCTTTTGATCATTCTACCTCTAAGCAACACCCTTTCTCCTTTCTTCCCTTATTAATCTTTTTTTTTGACCAATTCTTTTTTCTCCTTTTCTTTATGCACATCCTGGATCCCCCTTCTCTGGATTTTTTTGTCTTTTGTCTATTCTGGATGCTTTGCTGATTTTGTGCCTATTTTTCAATAAGAATCCTCTGCTCATCATTCTAGCTTGTATGATGAGTAGATCTCTCACGGTTTTAAGCCTTTTGTAACATCTTTAGTTTTTTTCCCTTTTTTTTTTTAAAGATTTCTAAAGCATTAATACTAGCATTCTAAATGTTGTATGCCATGAATATTTGTAGTTTTCTTTTATAGAATTAGTTCTTACTTTTATATCTTTCGTACTCTGAACTTTCAGTGTGCACTGACACCTAAGCTCCAGGACCCTTTTACATCATAATGTTACTTGTAGCACCTATAATAAATGTCTGTAAGATATTTTTTCAGTCATCTCCATTCCCATTTATCAAGAAGCACATTTTCGAAAAATAGTGAGACATTTTACACTTACATGTTCTCTATCTATATGTTGTTTGATGGGAGAACTGAAATCCTCTTACATTTTATACCAAAGGAACCTTGCTGAAGATTTTCTTATCTTGCAGCAGAACAAGGTATAGTTTCTGATAAGAAGAGACAAAGTTTTCTGGCATTTTATTTAAACTGATGCCATAAAATTATGGTTGTGAATTAAATTGGATGGTTCTGCCAGTATCTTATTTCATGAATAGCTACTCAGTCTATGCTTTAATTGTCAATGTGGCTACTTATAGGCTTAACTATTGCATTTGCTCCTGGTCTGATTCTCTCTCCTCCCCCCTTCTCCCCCCCACCCGCCTTGCCCCCTCGCACTTCTCTCATCTTGAACTAGTGTCTGCATATGTTTTTAGATATTTATTTAATTGATAGGTTTTGTTTGTCTTGTTCAACTTTTGGTATCAGACTCTTACTAATATCTTAAAAGAAAAGTTGCTAAAGGAAGGGAGGAAGCCGTATGTTATTCCTGTTGGTGGATCAAACGCCATAGGAACCTGGTGAGTTTTGGTGGATAATATATATCTATTTTGACATCTCATTTTGAGTTTGCAACTAAGTTTTTGAGCCACACAAACTGATCAATATTTCATCTTGGGAGAGTAGTTAAGCCATATTATTCTATATCCATCCTTTGGCTTTAAGCACTTGCTTGTTTCTACATGAAGTTGGTGAACATTCAGCATCTATTTGGATTTTCTAACAGCTACATGGTGTCATTAAAATGCTGCAAGGAAGCAATCACTAGCCATTTTCCGTGTGCATGCAAGTAATAATAACTGGTATTAACATGTGAATATTCATATAAAAAATGAATACAGTATGGATGCATTCATGAATTAAGTTCTACACACACTAAGTAATTCTATTTTGATATGTTGTTGACAATATATAAAAAATTTGTACTTGATACAAATATTCATGACTATATATTCTTGTTTAAGTAACAAATTTTTTATTCTTGAAGTTTCCATAAGGCTTTAATTTTTCTTTTCTGATCCATTTGTACCATATCACTAAAATGTTTAGTCATTATTAAAATGGTCATATACAAAATAATATATAATTATCATTGATTGTATTAATAATTAAGGCTCCAATTACATAAATCTATTTTGCAAAGTTGATGTCAAAATCTTCTCTGTGTTGTGTTGGATATATTATTACCATGCAAGATTTCTTTTGCTTCCATAATCATCTTATATATTTTGGTATTTTACTTGGAAAAGAAATATTCATGAGAAAATTTTTTATGCTTTTCCAACTAAAGTTTAAGACTTTAAAGGCTATAGAAAGGAAAAGATCATGTTAAATTTTTTAATAGCATCTTTTTTTAGTTTTGATAATAATGCTTTTGAATACACTGGTGTTACAAAAGTTGTGAATTATTCAATTTACTTTAATCAATAGAAAATGAAAACTTCCTTGTGAGTTTTTTATAGTAATATACTACCAAAAGGTTTTTGGACAAAAGTTTAATTTTTCTACTCTAGAAACCTTATTACTTGGATTCTTGATTACGTATATTAAGTTATAGTTCACGTGTCAAGGTTTTGGGGATGGTTATGTTAAAATGTGTAAGGGATTCATGCTACCAATTGAGCAAACCCAGGCAATTTTTAAATAATCAACAGAGTTATATTGAATGCATTTGCATGTTTACATTCTTCATGTACTTATTTTA